>NW_021821039.1:0-115739 GCF_901001135.1 Rhinatrema bivittatum | reverse complement strand
CAGTTAGGACAGTGATCATGATGTTTTAAAGGACTACATTTAGTTGAAGTCTACTGAGATACATCATGTCTCAATCTGCTGAATCATTAAGAAGAGAGATTTTTCTGATTTTCTATAGTGGAGATAATAGTAATGCAACTACTCTGAAGAAAGAAGGGTGATTAGTGGAGTGCCTCAAGGAACAGTTCTGGGGTTGTTCTGTTCAAAATCTTTGTGAGCAATATTGTGAAGGGATTAGAAGGTAAAAGTACCTATAACTTGAACCCACACAAAACATGGGGTGAAGTAAGGTTAGGGGAAATGAGAGTTTGCTTGGAGATTTTATTTTCAAATCGCGATGTGTAATTTCATGCTCATACTTTGCAGCTGCTGGCAGCTAATATTTAATGCTAAAAAATGCAGGGTCATAATTTTGGGCTGCAAAATCCCAAGGGTGCAGTATAGTATGGGGGTGAAATTCTTCTATTTAAAAATCTAAAGTGAAATCTGGAGCTAATCGTGTATGGTGAGCTCAAGGTGGCCAAACAGGAGGATAAGGTGACAGCAAAAAATAGGAAGATGCATGTGGAAAGGAATGGTCAGCAGAAAAAGGAGGTGTTATTAACCTTGTATAAGTCCATGAAGAGACCTCATTTGGAATGCTGTGTATACAACTCTAGAGACTGCAATTTTAACAGGCTGTAAAGCAGATAGAGTCAGTCTAGAGAGTTGCTACTAGAATGGTCAGTAGTCTTTGCTGTAAAACATATGGCAACAGACTTAAAGATCTAAGCACATATACCCTGGAGGAATGGCAGGCGAGAAGTTATATGACAGAGAAAGTTAAATAACTCCAAAGTATCAATGCACAGGACAAAGTCCTCTTTCAATGGAAAGGAGGCTCTGGAATGAGGAGTTATGGGATGGGGATGAAAGGAGGCAATCTAGGGATTGCCTCCTTTCATCTACCACCTCCATGCACCACCTCCATCTACCACCTCCATGCATCTACCACCCTTTATAGAAAGGGTGGTAGATGCATGGAGCAGCCTTTCAGATAAGATGGTAGAGAGAAGGATAGTATCAGAATTCAAGAAAGCATGGGACAAGCTCAGGAGATGCCTGAGAGAATGATAGGGATTGTAGAACTGAGCAATTTTTGTTAATGGGCAGACTAGATAGGCCATATGGTCTTTTTCTGCCATCGTGTTTCCATGTTTCTAAATTTCCACAAGGAGTTTCCCTTTAAAAATGAGTCCCCACAGGACTGTAAGCCCTGGGATAAGTTTCAGAATTGCCCTCCCGATGACTCTTTCCATGACAGCAATGTAGTAGAATATACAATGAAATCTGGAAAGATTTGTAATGTGTTTGCTTAATTACGGTAATATTACTATTGCGTAACCCAATTGAGATACTTTAGTTACAGAAGGGATGAACTGATTAATCTGTTTAAGTAAGAAAAAAAGAATTCCATAAAGTTGGAAGCATGCTTCAGATGAAATAACTTTAAGACCCAAAGTTAAAAAACAAAAAAACAAAAACATAAGCAACAGCAAATATTCTTGTAGCTCAGAGCTTTGTTATTAAGGAACTTCAAATGAGGAGGTTGATTGAAAGCTTGATGGCTGCGCAAGTCAAAGGATTTAATTCTGAAACTATACTTAGAACTCATACATTGGGATACTGAGGCCATTATCAAATATTCATACATTTGCAGTGTTCAAAACATGGCTTAAAAAGCTGTTCAAGCTGATAGACCCCTGTCCCATATTAATGAATGTTGAGACAACAGAACCTTTAATCTGCTAACATCTTTCCTTGCCACCTCTCCATCCTTATAGGACTTTTCTATATTGTGACAAAGTATATTCCATTCCAGCACTGGCACATTATCGAGCAAGATTATTCCTGTATTTAGCACCTGTATACCTTCAGGAAAAGCAGGGACGGTAATTTTCAAACTGGTGTGCGTGCACACATTTGCGTGCATATGTCAGCCCGCACCCAGGGACATGGCCATTTTATAACATACAAGTGCATATGCACGCATGTTATAAAATTGCCAAATTTTAAGAGGCGTGTTGCATGTGCATGCAAATGCCTTTTCTATCGCGAAAATCAGGGGATTTTAAAAGGGGTGCATGCCAACACTATTCCCAATACAAATCTGGGAATAGGTATAAAAGAAGTGCAAGAAGATTATTAAGATATGTTGTCACCAAGACCCTGCCTAGATCAGGCTGTCCCTCCAAACTGGATGACCGAGCAAACCGGAGAATGATGAGGGAGGCAACCAAGAGGTCAACTGCAACTTTGAAAGAGCTACAGATTTCCAATGGCCAAGAGCGGTCAAAGTGTGAATGTGACAGCAATTCCCAAGCACTCCACAAATCCAGCCTACATGGTAAGGTGGCATTAAGCAAGAAAGCTACCTTGATTCCCATTTTGAAGTAGGTAGGGGATATTGTAGCCATGTGGCAAAAAGTTCGATTGTCTGACCAAACCTAAAATAGAACTTTTTGCTTGAATGCAAGGTATTATGTTTGGCGCAAACCTCAAACAGCGCATCGTTCAGAGAACACCATCCTTACTGTGAAGCATGGTGGTGGCAGCATCAGCAAGACTGGGCACTTGTCAAGATAGAAAGGACAATAAATAAAGGAAAGTACAGTAAAGGCCTTGAAGACAATCCGCTGCCCTCTGCAAGAAAGCTAAAACTGGGATGGGAGTTCACCTTTCAAAGGACCGGTGCTAATTTGTTTGCTGCCCTGTGCGAACAATTACTGTGCTGTGCTGCCCACCCCCCTCCCTCCATGTCCCCCAGTTCATTCATCTCCCTCCAGTAATCTAAACTTTACAATCTGCTATTCCTCCCTTTCCAGGACTACACCCTCTCCTTTGGAATCCATGGCCAGTGCAAGGGTATTAGATGCTCTAATTGAATTTTAATGCCCCCACCCCAGCCTTCTACACCCACACCCACACCCACACACTTAAAAATTATGCATTTCTAATAACAGATTTTACATTAAAAAGAACATTCAGAGCACAGTCTTTTAAAGTAAAAATATCATTTTCAGCAACTTGTACATTATGTTTACATGCACTACTGTGGTACCAACTAGAAAACCCTGCAAAAATACCCATAAGGTATTAGACATAAGGTATTAGACTCACAAAGCGGGGAGTAGCTGGCTTGTTACGGCGGTTTACTACCCCAACCAAATGTGCCTGATACTTCACTTTCGATGCATATCCAGCATGGCTCTCTGCTTCAACAGCATGGGAGAAGAATAAACTGATACTTCAAGCATATCCAGCATAGCTCCCTGCTTCAACAGCAGGGGAGAAGAAAAAAACAACCCAATAAGGGCTGTAAACATAGTCTGAGTAAAACAAATAAGCATGGGTGTAGCTGCTTATTGCGGCGGTTACTACCCCCTACTACCCCTAACTTATCAAGCTAGATATTTCACTTGGATGCAGCTCCATCACTGCTTCCTACATTAATGGTGGGGGGGGAAGGGAAATAGAAACCAAGAGCTAAGAGAAACAGATAAGTATGAGAGAAGTGTGTGAAGCTTGCTGGGCAGACTGGATGGGCCGTTGGCGTTTGGTCTTCTTCTGCCGTCATTTCTATGTTCTATGTTTCTATAATGCATGTGGGATGTGGGCTTGACCCTCAGAAAGGCCAGCATGAACAATTACAATATAGTAAACCTCCTATACTAAATCAACACTCAAACAAATAACAATCTTACCTATGAAAAAGTAATCCTGCAAATATTACACCAGGTCCTAAAATACCAATACAGCTCCTATTAGGAAAAAGAACAAGCCAGGCAGCTATAGATCCCTGCACAGAAACTACACACTAGCAGAATACCTCACCTTGGTCACATGTGCAGAACACAGACCAAGGTGAGGGTAGTCACCAAATACAGAAGAAAAAAAAAAAAGAGACCATAAAGTATAAATAAAAATGTGCAGACAAAAACTGAACTGTAAACCGCAACAAGCCAGACTCTGAATACATTGCAACAATGGAAAAACAGAAACATCACCATTCATAATAAAACATCAACCAATAAAGAAATATAAAATATCAATCATAACAGTACAACCATATTAATAATGAAAATAAATATTTCAAGACAGCAGAAGAATAAAAATCCAATAATTAAAAACTCATATAAATGATTTCTAAATTTCCCCAGACATCAATAACATTTTTCAAAACAGCAGACACATCAAATAATTAAAATTAATAAGGATTAAAAAAAAACCCTCCCCTGCTCAATTATCTGGGAAATTTCAATTTCTAGTCATTCTGAGATTGTTGTGGATTAGTGGGTGGGGGGGGGGGGGGGGCACAAAAACTTCCTCCTCTCATTCATATATTCATACACACTTACTTTTTCTCATACATATTCATGCTCACACACTCATGCTTCCTCTCTCAGATTCTCAGTCGTATACAGTCATCTCTCCCACACATGCACGCACATCATACATATATATATATATATGCTCCTCACACATTTGCTCACACACAGTGACACATGCTCTCTCATGCTTACACACGCCACCCACACACAAATTACCTCTCTCACATGCTCCTTCTATCTCTCTCTCTCTCTCACACACACACACACACACACACACTCACACAATTAGGCCTATCTTTTTTTCCTTCCACTTGCTCTTCCAGCAAGTCCTAGGCCCACCTTTTTATTTTGACTCCCATTCAGTCTTATGGGTATCGCAAGTGGCCTCATTGGCCACTTTTCAATTTCTGGTGGAGGGGGCCATTGGGCAGCCACAGCATCAACTACCTTGGCTTCCTTTTCTCACTTACCTCAGCTTCTCACTCCAATTTCACTAACTATCTTGGCTCTTTCCCCACTTTCTTTCTTCTCTCCCTGCGGGAGGGTCTCCCTCCCTCCTTCTAGAATATTCCCTCATCTTTTCACAATATCTTCAGTTCTTTCCCCATCCCTGTCTCTCTAGAGATTATTCTCCCTCTTCTCGCCCCTTAGTGACTCACTGTCTTAGCATTTTCCTCCTTTTCTCACCCTTTTTTCTCATTACCTTAGCTTTTCCTCCTCTACCTTCCTCTAGAGGCTCTTCTCACTCTCTCCCTCCCCTGCTCTTTCTCCCCTCTTCTTACCCTTTCCTATGCTTCCCCACTTTTTTCATTCTCCTGGCTTCTTACCCAGTCACTTCCTGCCTCTTCTTCCCAGGCTCTTCCTCCTGGACAAAATGGAGTAGAGAAAAGACTCAGGGAGGCCTGCAGCATAGAAGAGCTTAAGGAAGGCTCAGATTTAGGCATTGGATTGGGCAAGGGTAACCCTAACACCTACCCAGTCTGATGTAGCAACATATGGATCTTCTGTGTGAGCTGGCAGCAACAACAGCAGTAGCATTTCAGTGACATCATCTCCTGCTGCCAGTCTCGTGAGAGGAGCAACGAGATTTTGCAGCTCATACCATGAAACCAGCCTTGCAACAGTAGAAGATGGCTTTGTTGAAATGCTACTGCTGCCAGCTTGCACAAGGGATCTGTGCGTTGCTATATCTCATTGGGCAACACGCCTAAATCGATGCCTAAATCTGAGCAGGCATGCCACGGGCGGCCCAGAGCCTTTTCTCTACTTCTGTCACTGGCAGCATGGATTTTGCCAGGCAGCCCAGCAGTCTCCATAGCACTTTGCTGCTAGTGTCCCCAGGCTGCCGCCCCCTTGGAGCCGCCACCCCATGCAAGTGCACAGCTTGCACAGTTGGTTGCACTGGCTCTGAACGTTCAGCATGACAACAACCTGAAGAACACAGCCTAAGCTACTCTGGAGTTAGAGCTTCACTCTCAATCCAATTGAAAATGTATGGGAGTAATTTTCAAAGGAGTTACGAGCATAAATGTAACATAGTATCATAGCAATTTTCAAAAGCCGTTTACCTGAGTAAATTGCCCCTACAGGAGTAAATCCTATGGACAATTCAATGGCATATATTGTAGCAATTTTCAAAAGGCCACTTACACAGGTGACGTGCATTTATACCTATAAAACCCATTTTGAAGGGTGTAAATGCTTTTTAAAATCAGGCCCTATGGCATGACTTTAAGAGTATTGTCCATCAATGCTCCCCAAGAAACATGACAGAGCTTGAACAGGTTTGTAAAGAAGAAAGAAGAAAGGTCTAATATTAACAAATGTATGTTTACAAAGTTTGTGGAGATCTATCCCAACAGACTCACAGCTGTAATTGCTGCCAAAGGTGCTTCCACCAAGTATTGACTAAGGGGGATGGAGACTTATCCATTTGTTGGATTTCAGTTTCGAGTTTTTGGATATATATATATATATATATGTGTGTGTGTGTTGTCCCACAATAAAACATTTTTGGCCCTGAAAGGTAAGACTATGGTATTTTGATAAGTGGGAAAAAAACATCTTTATTTAATTCTAATGGACTGACAAAACAAAATGTGAAAAATGTTCAAAGGGCTGTAGACTTCTGATTGCCACTGTACATCTTCCTTTCTTATCTTACCTCATCACCTAGCTCTATTTCAGGTTGTAACAAAACACCAGCAACACAGACACAGTAAGAACTTGTGTTCCTGATTCCTGCAGCTACTCTTCCTCTTCGCCATGGCACACCACCCTTCAAATAGGAAGTGCAGGAGAGGGGGAGGAGGAGGAGCACATAAAGGGATTGGAAATGTACATCCTCATAGCATTCCTGTGCTATCCAGCCAAGTTTGGCAGCTTGAGGAAGGACGCACAAGCAGGTCCGGAGACTTATCTTCATGGCAGGGGGATGAGTTCCATTGAGTCACTCTTCCTCCTCTCACCAGCGTGAAAGTGGGGCAGATAACAGGGCCAGCACAAAGTATCAGCGTGTACTGTCCCACTAGGGCTCTGTTGCACATAGTTTGCACAGTGCATGGCATTATCCTGGAAGAAGATTTTTTTTAACAACTACAGAGATGGCATGTGATGTTGCATCTGTTAAATGCATTTTTCAATTTAAAAATAAAGTTCAAATTCAATTACATTCTCACCATAGGCATCTAGATGGCAATTTTTGCAATATTCAACCACTTATCCGACTAAATTATAGTCAGATAAGTCATTTCTGGCTATAATTTAGCTGAATAAAAATGAGGTGTTCTGGGGTCCATGAAGCCCAGTATCCTGTTTTCAACAGTGACCTATCCAGTTCATAAACACCTGGCAGGATCCCAAGGAGTAGATAGATTCCATGCTGCTTATCCCGGGGATAAGATGTGGATTTCTGCAATTCCATCTTAATAATGGTTTATGGACGTTTCCTCCAAGAAATTGTCCAAACCTTTTTTAAATGCAGCTACACCAACAGCTTTCATCCCATCCTCTGGCAATGAATTCCACAGCTTAATTAAGCATTGAGTAAATTTTTTTTTCTCTTATTAGTTTTAAATGTCTCACTTAAAACTTCATTGTGTGTCCCCTAGTCTTTGTACTCTTTGAAAAAGTAACTCCTCATTATTTTATAGACCTCTATCATATCTGTCTTCAACCGTTGCTTCCGCAGTCTGAAGAGTCCTAATCTATTTAGCTTTTCCTCATAGGGGAATCGTTATATCCCCTTTAACATTTTGGTTTCCCTTCTCTGTCTCTTTTCTAATTCTGCTAAATCTTTTTTGAAATGTGGTGACCAGAAATCCACATAATACTCAAGATAAGGTTGCACAATGGAGCGATACAGAGGTATTATGATATTATCTGTTGTATTCTTCATTCCTTTCATAATAATTCCTAGTATTCTATTTGCTTTATTGGCTACTGCTGCACACTGGGCAGAATATTTCAATGTTTTATCAATGATGATGCCTAGATTCTTTTTTTGAATGGTGACTCCTAATATTGAACCTTGTATTGTGTAGCAATAATTTGGGTTACTCTTCCCTAAAAAGTTTAATTTTAAAAGCTCGGCATGCACATCAATCAGGGGATGTGTGAATGTGTTGGGTCATCGTGCGCCAAGCAGATTTTAAAAGCCGTCCAGATATGCACATATCTCCCGCTGTGCACACAAATGAAAAATGTTTTAAAAGAGGCCAGGCATGGGCGTGATCTGGGCAGGGCATGGGCGTGCAACCTTGAAATTTGTGCGTAAATACTTACGCACACGGGTGCTTGCTGGGATCTCCTGTTATGTAACTTTACTTCTGCTATAGATGACATGTAAGTGATAAAACAAAAAAATCTAGGAGAATCAGCGGTGTTTTAAAGGTTGGGGCTAACAGTGGAGGCTATTAAACTAGTGGGGTTTGGAAGTATTATCCCTTAACTGGGCTAACTGGAAACTAAGCTTTTTTAGTGGCAATTGTGTCCATGCACATCCCTTTTAAAATCCTCCCACTCGTGACAGAAGCGAGATTTGTGCACACAGCCACTTAAAATTGAGTGCACATGTGTGTGCGACCAGGCTATTTTACAACATGTGTGCATACATGTATGAATAAAATAGCCATGTCCCTGTGTGTGGGCTGATGAACGCACGCTCAGGTGCACACGCACACTGCTTTGAAAGTTACCATCTGTGTGCTTCACGTTGCACTTGTCTACATTAAATTTCATTTGCCATTTGCATGCCCAGTCTCCAAGTTTTGCAAGGTCCTCTTGCAGTTTCTCACAATCCTCTTGTGATATAACAACTTTGAATAATTTTGTGTCATTGGCAAATCTGATCACTTTACTCATTCCCATTTCCAGGTCTTTTATAAAAACATTAAAAAGCAGTAGTCCTGACTTCTGGTTATGTTGGGACGTTGAATGGATGTGAGGTTGAGAGCTCCTCCAGTATTTCTTGATTTTCAGCTCTCTTGAGTCATCTATAATGTTTCTCTTAGACCGTTCTGAAGTCGGGGCAGTGTCAGCAAACAGAAGAGAGTGAGTGGACAGCATTTCTGAGTTGGAGAGTTGGAATAAGAGCGCAAAAACACTATGCACTACCCAAGACAGAATGAAAACCTATGATGGCTATATGGTGGCAGGACCAACGCAGCAAGTGAGGCCAGCTTGTTAGCAGTTTCTGGGGAAATGATTGCACAGCTCTCCAAAAATGTAACTGCAGACATCGATAAACACTTGATCAAACTCCAGGTTACAAGTGAAGATGTAAAGGAATGTTTGGAGAGGCATTCTCAGTAGCTAGGGGCTGCAGAACTGAGAATCTCTGTGCAGGAAGAGGACTCCGTGTAATTAGAGACAGGCCCAAAACACTAAATTATGAAGATAAAAAAATAGACAACAGAGAAATAATCTCCATATAGTCAGTCTCCCCGAGTTAGTAAAGGATGCTGATTTGCTTAAAATCGCAGAGAACTGGCTCCCAGAACTACATGGCCTAAATAAATTGGAGACCAAGTTGAAATGTGAATGAGTACATAGAATTGGTCAAAGGTGTGATACTGAAAACTGGCCAAGGTCAGCGATGGTGAGAATCTTAAACTGAGGACATTAAACGTAACTCCCAAAGACCTACAGAAATACTGAAGCGTTAAAATATGAGGGCCATGACATTCTGTTATTTAGTAATTACTCATCACAGGTGGCTGCGCAATGGCGCAAAATGGTGCCATACTCCACGGAGCTCTATAAGAAGGGCTTTCCGTGCATGCTGTTATTTATGGCAAAAATCAGAGTACAATACCAAGGGAAAATGAGGTTCCTCAACAAGAAAATAGAAGCACAGGGTTTCATGGCCCAGGAAAATGAAGTTGAGCTCCTCCTAGGAATACATACGTACAATCTGATTTATCATGCTGCAGTTGAAAAGTGAAGATGGAGTGGTGATATCCATGGGCAGAGTATTCTTGAACATTTCTTTCTCCTGTGGCTGATTTGCTTGGAACAGAGAGTGGCATGTAACCGCTGATGAGTTATCTGGCAGCTCATTGCACACCGCCAGTTTTGGTGGTTTCAAAGTGAAATCTTTTCTCTCTTTTTTTTTTTTTTCAATACATTGCTATTTGAATTTTGGTAATTGTTAACGATTCTTATTCTAGGTGGACTGTTATGGTTTTGAAATGTCTGCAAGCTGTGGGACCTTTTCTATGCATGAGGAAGGGATGTCTTGGAGGTAAAAGAGCACATAATAAGGTTGTCATTTACATATCAAAAGGTAGGGAGTCTGCCCGGGCACACCCCAGTATGAGCACACAAGCAGTGGGGTGATGGTCCCTTGGAGTGTAATAGGAAATTTAAGGGGGATAGGGAAGGGGATATTGGGGAGAAGTGTGGATGTTTAGGGTGTGTGTGTATGTTTGTATATCAGGTTGCATCACAATAAAAGAAAAGGATAAGGAGAAATATAGGGAAACTAATAAACTAAAAGTAAGGCCCAAGAGTCCTGGATGCCATGGCTGGGAGTTGCCCAGGACTGTAACTTGGTTGTATGACTGGCTTCCACCTACTAGAGTGGGGCAGGGCAGGAAAGGCAAGTTTGGAAAAAGATGGTCAGGATTCATTTGGTACCTTTAAGTGTGGATGGGATTCATTCTCCCATAAAAAGAAATAAACTGCTTAGTACGTTTAAAAGAATGAAAGTCCAAGTAGCATTTCTCCAGGAGACCCATCTTACGGAAGCAGAACACAAAAAACTTGAATCAGGATCGGGTGGGTCAATGTTTCTCCGCTTCATATATGTGTTGCCAAAGAAGCGTTGTTGTAATTTTATTTCATAAACAGCTCCCTTTTTGCTTGGATAAAGAACTCCAAGATGTGGAAGGTAGATATCTTGCTGGGTTCCTTGTTTGGTTTAAAGATAGTTTTTTGCAATATATATGTCCCCAATGTATACTCTCATTCTTTTTTTTGGGAAGTAGTTACAAAACTGCTGGGCTGCCCTGAATATTCTGTCATTATATTGGGGGGGGGGGGGGAGGGGGGGGGCGGGATTTCAACAGAGTACTTGACTGTAAACCTCCAAAGAGGGAGAAAAACGAAGAAACCTCACAAGGAACAACTTTGTATGTGAAGAGTTAGGTCTGTTGGATATATGGCGAGTCACTCAACCAGGAGAGGTAGATTTTACATTTTTCTCTAATCCCCATGATATGTACTCTAGACTTCATTACATTATCATAGCTAGGGTACTAGATACGGAGATAGGCATCATTTCTATCTCAGATCACGTACCAGTTACACTGGGCCTAGAAATGGGAGAACCTAAACCTAGGACATTTACATGGAGAATGAACCCAGGATTATATGGAGATGAAAACTTCCATAAATTCTTGAAAGAATCTTGGAATGGCTATTTGAAGTATAATGACAACCCTCAGATTTCACCAGCTGGAAAGGCGGCTATGAGGTGAAAAATAACAGCATACACAGATAAGCAGAACAGAATTAGAGTAGCAGAGATATTACGCTTAACCAAACTTTTCCAGGGAGAACAAACAGAGAGAAACTCAAATTAAAACTCTGCTGGACAATCTGCTCCATCAACATGCTAAAAAATCTTTGTGGTTTTTCTAATATAGGCTCCATAAAAAAGGAAATTTGGCAAGTAAGATGCTGGCTAATTAGGTAAAAATAAAACAACAAAGTTGATTATCACTAATGTTAAGGATATACAAGGGAAGGTGCATGCTGACTGAGATCAGATAGCAAAATATTTCATATATTATGAAACATGTTATAGTTCCCAGAAGCTGGATGTTGGACAGCAGGACCAGTTTTCCGTGCATTTTTGCTGGCCACAAATCACACATAGGAAAGGGGAGCAGATGAATCGACCTATCACTGATTCAGAAGTGTTCCAGGTCTCAAAAGGGGCTCAAACTAGGAAAGGCAGCTGTCTTGGATGGTCTGGGAATGGAATACTATAAAAGTTTTCCGTATTAACACCAATACCTAAATTCTATAATGACATACTAAAAATAAGTGTGATACCACCAGATATAAACCAGTCGCTCATAATGGGGTTACCAAAAAAAGGGTAAAGACCCAAAAGAAACTAGCTCTTACTATCCCATCTCATTAATAAATATGGATTTAAACATTTTGGCTGCTAGATTAGCAAATAGGATAAACAATGTTCTGCCTATCCTGATGCACCCGGACCAGATTGGCTTTGTTTGGTTTAAAGATAGTTTTTTGCAATATATATGCCCCAATGTATACTCTCATTCTTTTTTTTTGGGATGCATGGAGTGAAAAATGTCACTCTTGATAGCTGCCATGAGTCAATGGAAAAATCAGGAAGCTATGATGTTGAGAAACCTTTTGATTCTATATCATGGGAACACAAGTTCTGGGTGCTAGGTAAGTAGGGTTTTCAAGGGAAAATGATAAGATGACTTATACAACTTTATCACAATCCTGCTGCAAGTCTTTTTTTTATCAATTGAAATGTAACTGCTAGCTTCAACTTGGGAAGGGGAGTGTGTCACCTTATCACTGCTGCTAGTTTTACTTGCTATTGAACCTCTGGCAATTAAACTACAGTCTTCTCAGGGCTATGAGGGAATACAAATAGGTAAGCTCCAGCTAAAAATGTACTTATTTGCAGATGACATCCTATTATTTATGGTAAATCCCAAAAATCTGTGATGGAGATTAAGGTGTTGGTTGAATGTTCTTGGTCCTTTGCAGGGTTGAAGATTAATTTTGACAGGTCAGAAGCTCTGCCATTAGCAGCTGCATTGAGGAAAGAGTAGTCTGGAATTTTTCCATTTAAGTGGGCAATGGATAAGTTAACATACCTCAAGGTCTGGATCCCAAAAGAAGAGAAATTTATATACCTTTTTAACATAGGGGAGACACTTAAAAATGTACAAGCACAGTTGAATACATGGATGGATTTGCCAATATCCTTTATGAGATGCTGTACACTGATAAAAATGATCATTCTCCCCAAAATCTTATATCGACTACACATGCTGCCATGTTGGTTGAAAAGAAAACATGTAGCAGCTATTACATGTATGTTTGTCGAATTTATTTGAAAAGGGAAAAGAGCGAAAATCAGTTTTGAAAAACTACTCTCTACAAAGGAAAGGGGTGGATTAAACTTACCAAAAGTGAAATTCTATATCGCGGTATGTCATTTGAAATGTATTGAAGAATGGGTTACAGGGAAATACACATTCTGCGAAAAAGGACTAATGGGTAACATGCTTGTGCCTTGGTCCCCTTTATTTTTCATACATGAGAGAGAGGGGGTGATGAGAAAAATGACTAGTGAGAATATCCTATTGAAGGCATGTAGGGATGCTTGGTTATAGATGAAAGCATGGTGGGGTGACAAAGCACTATTTCTACCCCTGCAGGGGAACATTGATTTTTCTCCAGGTGTTGATCATATTCAAATTTTTCAGAGATGGGAGACTTCAAGCATAAAATGTAGTTTACATCTGTATGAAAAGGAGAAAAAAGTGATCCAATCATTTTTTTACACAACTCCAGGCTGCTCACGCTTTACCAGGGACTCTTTTTTTTTTTGCCTTCCTATAAGCTTGTCGCCATGTGAATTCAATACACTGGATGGCAGAAGAAGTAGAGAAAGAATGGACCTTGATGACTGAACATAAAAACACTGGTGAAGGAAAAAACTCTATAGCAGAATGGTACTCGCTTTGTAAACAGAAACTATGAGATGCAAGGTTGGTTTCTCTAGCAAATGTTTTGGCCTCTATGCTTGCTTCAGATATTTCAAAAAGAAATATTCAATGAAGTTGCATCTTACTTCATACTGTCCCTACTGAGGTGATGCTGAGAGAAATGGCATTCCAGCTATTTCATCACTCTTAATCAGACAATGTGAAACGGTATCAGATGAAATTGATTGACACACCAAATGCAGCAGATGCAAACAAGAGAATGGCTTAAACTACTTCAGTGTCCCTTAGTATGTACGTTCTGGACTGAGCTTGCTTCTCTGTTGTTTCAGTGTACCGGAAAATTGCTAAAGATGGATGGAGTCAGTAATTTTATGGACTTTTAGTGATAAAAAGATGTCTTGGGGGGCTCAGACAGATTTCTGCTGATGGTAATATTGGTAGCGAGCAGGTTCCACATGTGCAACTGGATTGAGCCTTCTATCCTGGATATTAATATACAGAAACATATGATGATAGATGTCATGCAAACTGAATGGCTGGATGTTAAAATAAACAAGAAAAGGTAGCCTCAAGATTATGTAAGAGCATGGCAGCTTTTTCACAATAGTTTGTCAGCAAAGACATAACCTCAAAGAGATTGGATACTATGGAATGGATAGTTTCTAGTCAGACTTTACATAAATACTTCCACTGCTTTAAGAAATGATTTGACATGCGACTGAGAAGGGTTTTGTTAATTCTTTCCAATACTAAGGGTAATTTTTGGGATCCGTTGTTTGTTTATTTTAATATTTTTTGGCGACCTCGGGGATGGAACAAAGTATGTGTGAATGTGTGTGAGGCTGGGGAAGAGGGGTCAGGTTTAGGGAGAAGGGGTGAAATAGGATCTTAATTTAGAAAAAAGAAGTCAGATATGGGAGTCAGATGAGTCAGGGGGGGGGGGGTTATACATAATACAACCAAGGGTTAACAATTATGATTGTAAATTCAAAACAATTTCTTCTGTTAAATCCATCTTGCGGTATATGACATGTGTACAGCTCTTTATACTTGGGGTTTTGTTGGATACAACGTGTAATTGTAATGTATTTACTGTTTACCTGTTGGAATAAAAATTATTTTTAAAAAAAAGGCAGTGGCCCCAGAATGGATCCCTGGAGCACTCCACTATTCACTATTCAGATCTACTCTCTGTTCTCTATCTTTTAATCAATTCACAATCCACAATAGGACACTGCCCCCTATCCCATGACTTTTTAATTCCTAAGAAGTCTCTCATGAAGCACTGTGTCAAATGCTTTCTGGAAATCCAGGTACACTATATTAACTGACTTAACTTTTTATCCACATGCTTATTTACGCTCTCAAAATATGTAACAGATTGGTGAAGCAAGACTTCAATTGGCTAAATCCATGTTGACTTTGCCCCATTAAACTATGCCTATCTAGATGTTCAGCAATTTTGTTCTTTATGATAGTTTCTACCATTTTGCCTGGCACAGACATCAGACTCACTAGCTGTAGTTTTCTGGATCACCCCTTGATCCCTTTCTAAAAATTGGCATAACATTGACAAACCTCATCTTTAGGTACCATAGATGATTTTAATGATAGTTTACAAAGTACTAATAGCAGGTCCACAATATTATTTTTCAGTTCTTTTAGCATTCTGGGATGTATACTATATGGTCCAGGTGATTTGCTACTCTTTAGTTTGTCAATTTGCCCTATTATATCTTCCAGGTACACTGAGATTTGTTTCAGTTCTGCTGAATCATCACCTTTGAATATCATTTCTGGCATGGATATTTCTCTTAAATCTTCCTCAGTGAAAATCAAAGCAAAGAATTCTTGCAGGCTTTTTACTTCAAATGTACCTAAAAAAATGTATTATGAATTTTTGCTTCCAGGGCAAGCTTCTTTTCAAATTCTCTCTTTGCCTTTCTTATCAATGTTTTGTATCTAAATAGCCAGTGCTTACATTGTTTTCTGTTTTCTTCATTTGGGAGGCAAAATAAGTGAAATAAAAGTTCTGGTGCCAGTTATATGAATGGATAAATTGGGTCCCTCAAGCAAGGGATCTGTAGGCACTTTATTAGGTCAAGGTAAGATGTTGAGCTAGTTATATGGTTTAGTGTTAGGTCTGGTCTCTTTTATATCAAGAGTCATAATATTAACAGAAATATATTAAAGGTATCAGAGTTTACATTAAATCTTGGAAACACTGCAGCAAACTGAGACACACTGCTTGGAAGTGAGCGCCAAGGTGGTGGTGTGGATTACAAACTGGTTGACTGATAGGAGACAGTGTGCAGTGGTAAATAGAACCTACTCTGAAGAGAGAGCAGTGTTAAGTGGAGTGCCACAGGAATCGGTGTTGGGACCAGTTCTGTTCAATATCTTTGTGACCAACATTGCAGAAGGGATAGAAGGTAACGTTTATCTATTTATGGATGATACTAAGATCTACAATAGAGTGGACACACCTGAAGTAGAGAGAATGAAAAGTGATTTAAGAAAGCTTGAAGGTTTGTCAAAGATTTGGCAGCTGGGATTCAATGCCAAGAAGTGAAGAGTCATGCATCTGGGGTGCGGTAATCCAAAAGAGCTGTATGTGATGGGGTGGGGGGAAGACTGATGTGCATGGACCAAGAGAGGGATCTTGGGGTAATAGTGTCTGGAGATCTGAAGATGGTGAAGCAATGTGACAAGGCAATAGCTAAAGCCAGAAGAATGCTGGACTGCATAGAAAGAGGAATAACCAGTAAAAAAAAAAAAAAAAAGGAGGTGATGATGCCCTTGTACAGGTCCTTAGTGAGGCTTCACCTGGAATACTGTGTTCAGTTTTGGAGTCCATATCTCAAAAAGGATAGAAATGGGATGGAGAAGGTCCAGAGGCAGGTGACAAAAATGGTGTGGGATCTGTATTGGAAGTCCTATGAAAAGAGGCTGAAGGATCTGACTATGTATACCCTGGAAGAGACAAGATGCAGGAGATTATGATATAGACCTTCAGATACCTAAAAAGTTTTAATGATGTGTGGAATTTGAATCTTTTCCATTGGAAAGAAAATAGAACTAGGGTCATGAAATGAAACTCCTGGGGGGACAACTTAGAACCAACATCAGGAAATATTTCTTCACGGAGAGGGTGGTAGAGGCCTGGAATGCCCTTCCAGAGGAGGTGGTGAAGATGAAAACAGTGAAGGAATTCAAAGGGGCATGGGATAAACACAGTGGATCCCTAAAGGCTAGAAGACAGAAATGAGATAAGCGTGAAAGAGGGCTAACTTGCTGATACGGCGGTTACTACCCTTAACAAATATGCTTTGATGCTTTTAATGCAACTGCACAATTGTTTGAAATGAACCCAATACGTGCAAGAAATGAATATACACAAAACCATATAATCTTGCTCCTACTATAGACCTAGCAATTCAAAAATAGACTATGGGGCAGATTTTCAAAGGCTACGCGCGTAATATATGCGCATAACCCGAGAAAATCTGCCCCTGTGTGTGCCGAGCCTATTTTGCATAGGCTCGGCACACGCGCCGGCACAAACCCCGGGACGCACGTATGTCCTGGGGCTTAAAAAAAGGGGCGGTGCGAGGCCAGGGGCGTGGCAGAGGTTCAGGGGTGGTCTGGGGGCGGGGCCGAATCCTCTGGCACAGCGGCCTGTGCTGGCTGATGGCGAGCCGGTGCGTGCAAGTTACGAGATAAGGTGGGGGGGATTAAGTAGGGCTGGGGGGTGGGTTAGTTAGGGAAAGGGAGGGAAAGGTGGGGGGGGGGGGGAAGAAAAGTTCCCTCTGATTTCGGAGTGGCCTCGGAGGGGACGGAAGAAGCCTGTGCAATTGTGCACCCCCTTGCGCGTGCTGTCTCTGGATTTTATAACATGTGCGCGGAAGGGCGCGCATGTATTAAATCGGGTGTAGATTTGTTCGCGCCGGGTTGCGCGAACAAAACTACGCCTGCGTGCAGGTTTGAAGATCTGCCCGTAAGCGAATATTTTTATAACATCTCAAAATGACCATCATACACCTCGGGTTGTTAATCACACATGACTATAACTCACCCAGAATAAGGCTTAAAGGTTTATAATCATCGGTCACTTGTTTGAGATGTATATATAATTTTTGCTTATTTTTGTTTACTTTTTGTGGGTTATTTTGTGAATTTGTTAATCAACAGTCACTTAACTTCGAGGTGCTGTATTATCCACACCTTCAGTTCCTTTTCTTCTCTTCCATCTGCACGTTAGAAAAAGCTCTGGTGTCCTGCGCCAACACTGCAGCGTTTCGGAAATATATTCCGATTACATTGCTGATTACATTTCTAAGACCATCTTCGTTAGAGACTGTCAAACCCTGATGAAGGAATATATTTCCGAAACGCTGCAGTGTCAGCGCAGGACACCAGAGCTTTTTCTGACGTGCAGATAGAAGAGGAGAAAAGGAGCTGAAGGTGTGGATAATACAGCACCTCAATGTGGCTTAGACACAGATGGCATGTATTAGGCAAGTTCATTCATCTTTTCTTTTTTTCTGTTTGCCTAAGATTTGTTCGCTCCTAAGATTTGTTTAAGCCTTGGAACTTTTAATCCAACCCCAACATTACTCTCTGCTTTAATAGCAGGGAATGGGGGATTAAAGGGGAATTGGGTTCAGAGAGCAACCACAAACAGCCCCGACTTTTACAGTCTAGGAACTGATAATCATGGGAGTAACTTGCACAGAGCAGCAGTTACTGCCCCTAACAGCAGGCATGGGATTACTACCCTTAACCAATAAGCCTTGATGCGTTTGTTGCAACTGTAATATCGCTCTCTGCTTCGACATAGTGGGGTAAGGGTGTGAGTGGAGTGAAAGAGGAATTTGGATTCAGAGACAACCAACATGAGCCATGACTTTTTTTTTTACAGTCTGAGTTATGATGCGCAGACTTTAGGGAAAAATCGCAGGACTGCTTCTATGGCCAAGTCCAGAAGTAAAGTGCGTCAAGCAGCACTGACTGATACATGGGGGTAACCTGCACAGCGCAGCAGATACCACCACCATGGGAAGCTTGCTGGGCAGACTGGATAGACCATTGTCCCTTTTCTGCCATTGGTCATTTCTATGTTTCTATGTAATATTTGAAGGGATAATGGGTTTTTAAGTTCAAAATAGTGTCCTTGAATATTAATGGAATAAATAACAAAAGAAATAATATTTTGAGTTACAAACCCAAAGAGATGCCATCTCTTTTTCTTTTCTTTTTTTCCCCCCAAGAGACACACTTTTCATATAAGGAGACTGATGTCAAAAGGGGAGCAGCTCAAAGAAGGTGCATTTTCACTAGCTATGGGGGAAAGAATGGGATGAAAACTATTTGAAAAGTTTCTGCCACCTTTGGTGGGACAAAATTTGGTCTGATTACTGTATGTGCTGCTGGGTTGATTCACCGAATTTATTTCCACAATTTTGATAATCAAGTGGTAATTATGGGTGATATCCCAACAATAGCTGGTGGAGATTTTAACAAACTGTTAGACCTAGTCTTAGAAACTCTAATAGTAAAGGGAAAATACTAAAATCTCCTCAGGTTATTAAGTTTGTAATGAAAAAAGGGAGTGGAAAATAATTCCCCCATCTAATAAAAAGATTATGCATTCTTTTCCTCATCACATGTGTTCAAGAATAGACTATTTCCTGAGTCTGAAGTCTTTGATGCCAATGTTTACAGCAGCAGAGATTTATAGTATTATAACATCAGATCATGATCGGATTTCACTAACATTGAGGTGGGAATATATGGCTGCGAATAATCCAATTTGGAGGCTCAACTCGAGCTTAGTTGAGGATCAGGAAATGCGTGACTTGATTAATAAGACAATTCAGGAGTATATTGAGTTTAATGGAGTATGTGAGGTATCTGCTGCCACTAGATGGGGAGGATTCAAGGCTACATTAAGGGGAATGAGTATAAATTATAGTGAATAGAAAGACAGTAAGGAAGCAAGGCCTATATAATTTGAAGAAAGAAATTAAGCTTGTGGTGCTGCAGCATATTAAGAGGAAGGATAATAGCTGATGTACTTGTAACATCTGAAATACAAGCATAGTGCAATTCTTAGCAGTGTTTCTTCAAAAGGCAGGGTAGTTACTTTACAGACAAAAATAAAAGTTGGCAACTTTTTGTGTAGTGTTTGATAGCAAGAAATAGCAGAGAAAGAGAACAAGCGTTAAAAACAAGAGAAATGAAATCATTTAGAAAGACTCAGATTATGAAGCAATTTGTGATTTGAAGCTGTATAAAAGAGTGCAATTTCAGTTCAGTTTACTTGTTTTTGAGCAAATTATAACACTCCAGTTTATCTTTTCAGGGGTAATTTTCAAAGCCCCTGACGCACAGAAAGCATGGGATCGTGCATGTGAATTGCTTCACGAGGGCTGTGTGCATAAAAAGAATGCACACAAAAAAACAGGTGTTCCAAAGAAGTACTGTTTGGATTTACAGGCACAGTTTTTATTTTAAAAGCTATTAAGTGAAGTTTCAAAGGCATTAGATGTGTAAATGTAACATACGATCATAACAATTTTCAAAAGCCATTTAAAATGCGGAAAGTGCACTTACGCGAGTAAATCCTATGGACAATTCAATGGCACCTATCTGTAGCAATTTTCTAAAGCCCCCTTACATGGGTAAAGTGCATTTACATGTGGAAAACTCACTTTTAATCATGTAAATGCTTTTGAAAATCAGGTCTTCTGTGTGTAACTTAGCTCGCATTAGTTATGCCCTGCAAAGAGCAGGTGTAACTCTGTGCAAGTTAGTTTGTGTATGTCTTAGAGATCATTTCAAAAGTAAACGTATGCACAGAAGTTTGCTTTTAAAATTGGCATAATTTGTGTGCTTTGGCAATGCGTGTGAGTTGCTGTAAGGTTACCCTCTCAGAGAATAATGTTCAGATGCATTTTTGCAGGTAAAACAGTGTTTTAAACATAGAAATGGCCTGTAACAAAATTGCCCACCCAACAGTCTGGTAAACTTCCACGAGCATATCCTGTTTGCACATAAGTTTACCCAGACTGAATGGAGGCATTCCCAAACACACAAACACGATGTTCCCTAATTCCAGAGGAGCTGAAAGCTTTGTAAGGGAAGAGAAAATGAGCAGTTGAGCAAGAAGAGGCATGGGAGTGAGGCGAAGGGGCAGAGCAGGATAAGGCAGTGGTGGGATGGGGGAGAAGAAAGGGAGCAAGCATTATCACAAAAATTGTGAATGCAGTCATCAGCAAGAGTTGTTGGCTGCACACTGAGGCCATCAAAAATGTGTGTATAAAATGGGCGAGAACCACTAGTTAAACAAGATTGGGACAGATACAGAGAGAAGTGGTAGACTAAGAGGCCGATGCTATAATCATGCGCAGAAAGCGGGCGCTGATCAGTCAGCGCCTGCTTTCTTAACGCGCTTTCCCAGGCGCCCCTCCTGGAGCTGCCATGCAATATTTAAATTAGGGATCATGCTAACGAGAACCCGATCGGCGTCGGCGGTCCGCTGGTTAGGAAAACTGACACCGAGTTTATTGGTGTCGGTTTTCCTAAATACCATACGGCCGCACAACGGATGCTTGCCAGTTTTTTAAGTTAAATTACTTTTGTTTTTCCTCCTACTTAATATCACAACTGGTTTAAGAAATGCTCAGCAATTAATGCCTGCTCCGAGCAGGCATTAATTGCTGATCGCAAAAATGTGCATCCTAGACGCACATTTTTTTCTTGCATCGGGAGTACATGGCTAATAGGCTCATTCACATTCCATTGCATGTGATGAGCGCTATTAGTTTCGCTCTGCCTTGGACACGGGTTGTAGAGGCGCTAATCCCCTTATTGCATCGGCCCCTTAGTCAGGAGACGGTAGGTAAAAGAAATGGGGGTTGGGCTAGTTATATAAATCTACATACTACACTGAATAGCAGAGAGCCAAAAAGGGGAGACTACAATGATGGTACTACTCTGTCAAGTTCTCAAGTAGAGGAAGCAAAGTCAGCAGACATGGAACATCAGTATGGCTTTTGTACATTCTTAAATACAATAGCAAATTTTCCAGCATGGATTGACTTGGCTACACTTACCTGCTAGGGAGAAGGAGCTAGTAGGGTAACAGCTGGGAGATATCCTTAGTACAGTGAGGGGCAGTAGATTAGGGGAGGAAAGGCTACATCAAGTTAACAGTGAAGGTGGTCTAGATTGTGTGACTGATAATTGGAAGAGACCCTGAGCTAGTGCATTATAGCCAGGAGTAACTGTGCCCAAAGCTTTTCTCCGCTGACATCCGCAATGCTACTATGTTTTCAGGTGATGCTTCATTTATGAAAATTAATGCATTAGCCATAGAGAAGTTACCCAGAAAATAACTACAGATACTATTTCTGTATTATATAAGGGTAAATTTCACTAAGCCACTCAGCAGCAAGGTATAAGGGTACTTTTGTAAGTATTAAACTTTAGCCAGTTTTCAGAGAAACTACCCAGCTAGTTTCCCTTTGGAAATTCACTAAAGCTTATATAAGTACAAAAGTACGCTTTGCAACTTGTATAGCTATGGGTGAGGTTACATGGGGAAAACTATGCATTATGGTGAATTTTGAAAGAGTTAATAGGGGGAATATATGTGCACAAGTAGCAAGTATGCATGTTAATGATATTTTATAAACCTCAAGAGTACTTGTGCACTTGTGCAAATTTTAACAGGGGAAAAATGCAGTGATGCAGAGGCGTTCCAGAGTGGGGTTCAGAAGTATGTGCACAGGTTGCTGCTTTGTACGAGGTATATGTGCGTACATTACCGGACTTATCCGAACACTTTTGACTTAACTGAACTTTGGCTTGTCTTTTGACTGCAGTTTTTGGGTGGAAGGTCTGCGTGAACTGGTGGGGGTTCAGGGTGAAGGACTAGGGAGTTTGCATGAACTGGCGGCAATCCGTAGGATCTGCTGGAGGCACGTTTATTTCAGAAAGATGCATGCACATACTCTATAAAATACTTGCCTCCATGCTTATTTCTGGGTTAATATTATGCACGTTGTTACAATAATTTCGCACCTAAAATACATACTTTTTTTTTTAAATGAGCAGACAAAGAATATGTGTTCTTGCATTACAAAAATATATGTGTGCTCTCAGGGCATTATTTTATAAATTGTGTGGCTCCCCAGCACAGTTTATGAAATACTAGCTTAAATTATACACATCCCCTTAAGTGGTGTAATGTGGATAGTTTTGAAAATTGGGCTCTTTAATTTGAAAATTCAGTATAGAAGTGTAGTTAAATCCTGCTTTCCAAAATGTTCCTAGGTTTGTTGAGCGGCCGGCAATTTTCAAACCCTTTGATCTACCTGGCTAACTCTTTAGTTTTATTTTGAAAATTGTCTTCTCTATTGTGTGTATATATATATATATATATATATATATATATATATATATGCACTTATGCTTTGTTACAAAACACTTTAAAAAAAAATAATGACATAAATACTTCATTATGAGATAAATGCATAATTAGTAACGCCATGAATCATAAAATGTGTTTAATTATTCAGTCATTCTGTAATGCACTTCTGCTTCACCCTGTGTTAAAAAAAGAAATGATTGAAGGAAAAAGAAATGGGGGAGGAGGGGAACATTTTCCACGCAGAATCTTTGCTATCTAAACATGTTACATGCTAAAAACGACTGAATAAAGTTTAGAATTTTCAAATTGATTCTCTCTTTCTGGAGCTCTGGCTTTTTTTTTTTTTTTTTTTTTTAGCGCTTCTCCATACAGCAACCATTCGCTGCTCTTCCTCCCCCCTCCCCACCCCCCCCCCCCAGCAGTAATGCTGACATGACACAGATACAGGGAGGGAAGTCTTCCTCTGGTTTTGTGAAGTAATTGCTTGCTGAATGCTGTGCCAAACTGAACAGGGAATTTAAAATGGGTTTCGTGAATGCTGTGGTTTGCTGACTGGAAACATGAGTTACTCCCAGCCCCACGTGTCACGGCTTGTTCTTTTCCACACAGTTTTTGTTGGCTGCTGGTCACTATACTCCTACAAATGCTTCCTGAAGGCGTTCCCCTGATGAAACCCCCCCACCAGCTGTAGGCAAGGAAGTTGCCTGCCCTGGCGTGTCCTTGCCATTATCATATATCAAATGCTGCAGACTAACATGCAAAATGGTCAGATCTCTGCACAGATGTTACAGGCAGGCATCGTATGCATTTCTTCCAAGGGGGTCACTGTTTTTTTTTTATCGGGCTCATTTTCTGATCCATTCTATGGATCTCCTTTTACAGAGTTGCCCTCTCTGTTTATATACAGCATATGCTGGGGTGGGCATGGGGCTGAGGAGGGATTAGACACAGGTGAGAAACACCGTACCTGTAATTTTGAATTAGCAATGGATAACTGTAATTTGCTTTAATGTTCTGTGTCAAGTAATATCACATTACTTAGCACTCGTGTCCTGCCTCATCACATCCGAGTATATCATAATGCACTAAAATTAAAAGCATATTTTAATATTTCTAACGCCGTGCAGCAGCAGAAAATGTCTGCTTAAATGGCCAGTCTCTAGCATCCCACCTCACTGGTTTCACCTTCTTCTGCAGGGTTTGGGGTTGAGACAACCTGACTAGAAGCTTTATGTTTGAGAGGATCATGGCAGATTGGGCCAGGGGATTTTTATTTATTTTTATATTTATGTATCGCACTATCCACATTACTGTTGCTCAAGGCGATGCACAACATAAAACAAACATCACGTGCAAGACATAACAGACAGTAAATCTTACAACATCCAACATTCACAAACCTACCCCCAACTCTCATTAGTGTGCTACTGGTTGTGACCCATCATACACAGCTTGCTAGACGATCTATGGCACACTCTGCTGACAGTGTGCAAGTCTCTTTTCAAGACAGGTTTACTTAACCTGGCCTTTTCATTAGGGCAACTGCAGATTAGCAAATTGGTGGCTGCTTCGAAGTGTTGCAAAGTGCACAATGAATTGCTGGCTGGTAACTTAGAGCTGAAACGGGAGAAACTATGCATGTTGATACCCAGATAAAGGGGGGACCAGACAGACAGAGGGGGGTTAATAACTTTAAGAGCAGTGGGCCATTTAGTGGCATGCTTGTTTGTAGTCCTAGAGAATATCTAGCAGACAAGCTGAAAAGGGGTAACCATTTCCTTCTACTTAGTGACCTAGCCTTGCTAGCAACCTATTGGAGGTGAAATGGGAGCAACTATGACAACAGGTTAACATGTTTGCCCACTCAGACCTTTTGGCCATACACCTAGGGCCGGATTTTAAAAGGGTTACGCGCGCCAGGCCTATTTTAAAAAGGCCCGGCGACGCACGTAAAGCCCTGGGATGCGTGTAAGTCTCGGGGCTTGCAAAAATGGGTGGGGAGGGGGCGGGGTGGTCCGGAGGTGTGGAGGGCAGGGCCAGAGGCCTGCAACACAGTGGCCATTGCTGCTGTTTCAAAGGATCGAGTGCCGGCGCACGAAACTTGCGCCTGCCCAGAGGCAGGCGCAAAAGGTAAAATAAAAATTTTGGGGGGTTAGAGTAGGGCTAGGGGGAGGAAAGGTTAGGGGAAGGGGTGGGAAGGTCAGGTTAGGGGGAAGGGAACTGGAGAAGGCAGCACGGCTCGGCACACACAAGGTGCACAATTGTGCACCCCCTTGCGCGAGCCGACCCCTGTTTTTATAATTTGCCCCTGCGCGCGCAAGTTATAAAATCGGGTGTACATGTGTGTGTGCCAGGTAGCGCGCGCACCTTTTAAAAATCTACCCCCTAAGTTGCAATGACCTGGGTTCAGTGATTCGCTCTCTTGTTTCCAGTTGTTAAAGAAAAACATGCAAGATCTCGTAGCTGTAGCATCTCGGCTGTGCAGCACAAGGATCATGCAAACGCTGTTGGAAGTACCAGAAACTCTAGAACTAGGGGCTTAAAAAAGGAGAACAGGCGGGTAGGCCTGAAAGTCGAGCATGCCATCAGCAAGCTTGATCCACAGGCCTATGATGTTGAAATGTACCAGCCTAGCCTTTTCTATGGCAGGCAAGGTGGTGGACAGGAGACATAGCCAAGCTGGTCCCAATGGCAAGCAGATGTCTAGGAAAATGGTTTATGGCTTGTGGACATGTAATAGCTTATTGCTGTTTTGTTAAATAAAACTTCAGCTTTTATTATTCCACAAAGAATTATTCAGATATTCCTGTATCAATGTGTGATTCTTGGGACTGGGAGGGAAGTAGTTGCTGGGAATGTCATGGCAGTCATTGTTACAGATTACGTTTAGGTTTCTAAAATATGTTTTAAGGATTCAGGGACGCTGAAGGGATTCTTCCATCTTGTACAGAAGATTTGCATATTTCCTGGCTTTTGGCAGGAAAAACCAGGAAATATGCAAATAGAGCTGTTACTGTGTCATGGGAATATTTAAAGTAGCTGAGCAATGACCTGCGGCCATCACACAGGCTGAGGAACTTTTCTCTCTGCTGGCAGTTTTCTTGCCAAACTAATCTCCCTGAATTCACTTTTCTCCTGTGCAAACAGAGACTGGGTTCAGGCAGCTGACTCACCCTTTAATCACTGACAAAGGTGAGGCATTTATTTAGCTCCACCACCTCACCCACACTATCTCTATACCTCATAAGAAAAGCATTACTTTTACCAATAATCAGCAGCATGACCCATGAACTGCTTGGATTCTGTACATTGACACAACCGATATTAGATTACCCCACTATGACAGGATGCTAATTCTTGTTGTATTTCAATAGTGTTAAATATAAATTCACACCTGGTAAAGCGAACCTCACAGATATTGCACATGTATGGCTTTTCTCCTGTATGGGTCCTCATGTGTCGTGGCAGCTTCCCTGCCCCCATGATGACTTTATTACAGATTGGACACTGTTGAGAGGCTTTGGGCTTTATCCTCCTCTCTTCTTCCAAAGGCCATGGAGGAAATACTCCACCCAGGTGGGTGGCACTTAAAAAGTTGAGATAAGCGGTATAGTCATTTTCTGCTTTGATATGTCCCAAATGACCTCTTGAGTTGTCAGCAAACATTTCCTTGAAGAAGTCATGATGAAAGGCCACTGCAGGAAGCTCCTCACTCTCCTCTTCCTCCTTAATTTTTCTCTTTTTGATCACCAAATCCAAAGGCCCATTGTCTACTTGCTGCTCTTGTAGCTGGGAAAAGGCACCAAAATTTCCATTCCATATATGAGGAAAGAAACCCGGTGCAAACTGAGATAAGGCTGGTCTTATTTCTGGAATGCTAGATTTAGGGTAAAGGTTTTCTTTTAGTAGTGATTCAATAGAAAAGTCTCTTATCACCCCCAAGTGGTTAGAAGAACTGTTGACTGGGTAATGGTTGGGAAAGTCTCTAGGTGACTCTTGATATGTGTCTTCTGTAAGGTCAGACAATGAAGGGCTTTGGTGGCAGCTTTCTTCTTGAACATCTGTTTGGTTTTCCTGGTTGATAAAATCTTCAGTTTCATCTTCATCGTCATCCTCATCATCCTCATCATCCTCTTCCTCCTCCTCCTCCTCTTCTTCTTTCTCATCATCTTCCTCTTCTACTTCTCTATTGGTCTCCATGATTTCAAGGCATACGCGAATGACACACTGAATCTCCAGCATCTCAGCCGCGCTGAGGATATGCTTGACATTTGAGGTGGTAATGGTCAGTGTTGAGGTGTAGGCAAACTCCAAAATGGCAGAAAGTGCTTCGGGTTGGACAAAGTCAATCTCGTAAACCTGGGGCTGATCTGCTAAAGTGCTTGCAGTGAAGAGTTTTTTAAAGTACTTGCTGCAGGCAGCAAGGACAGACCTGTGGGTCCTGTACTCCTGATCCTGCACAATGAGGATGACATCACAGAAGAGTCCGTCCTGGCGCTGCTCATTTAAACCACACAGGACTTCACTGCTGTGGTTCGGGAATGGGATCCCAATAAGGTCATCAGCTCCACTGGCCATGTTCTCATTTAAAGCCCTAAAATAGAACAAAACAGAAACAAACAAAAAAAAAAAGTAAATAACATAGTAGTTGTTCCTCTGGCCCAGCAGAAACCTGCAACTATGGTTTAACATTTCTGCTCTGGATTTTTCTCCATCTGCAGTGCACGTTTGTGTAAATAAAAAAAAAATTGGACAATGTTCAAACAACCCTCCCACCCCACTTACTCTCCATAATATCTGTAATACAGAGAGTACTAATGAATTTTAATAAAGCAAAACTGTCCCACTGAATGGATATTGTGATGCATTGGTAACTGTAATGAGCCATACTGTTCTCTACCATGAAACCTACAATCTCAGTATCCATGCAAAAAGAACATAATTATAACGATTGTACAAAAGTAAGTTAACGATGCTAAACATTTTGTATTCCATGCTTAGACAAAGTGCATTAAAGAAGTTGGAGTAGTTTAAGTATCTCCTCAGACTTCTCTTATTCTGACAGTGGGTGAATTAGAGATGGTTAACGGGATAACTTCAAGTGTTTCATATGCAGATCACACAAAGGGATTTTTGCATAAAATATATTTTCCGTGAAACACAGGCGGTCCATTGCAATCAATACCTATTTGCAATTATTTTGAATCATTCCATTGAACCCTAGATGCGATATGACACATGTACTTAATGAAAAGCTGATATTTTTTTAGTCACCTGATGAAAACCTCATTTAACAGACAAATGCAATTAAGAAGAGAAATAAGCAACCAGGCAACAGTAGATTTAGGGTTCTCCTGTTGCCTGAGCTAGTGGAACTTCTCCTGTACGTCATGAGGTCAAGATTCAAAAGATTTATGTGGTTAAAATCATTTATTTTATTGCATAAATCTAATCACAAAAAAAATCCCTTCCCCTTCAGTCTGGCTGAAATTTGAACATACAAAATGTTTGTGTGCACAGAAGTAGCTGGAAAGAAAGGGCCAAGATGAGGCATGTCTGGGGCAATATTTTCAAATTTAGCCAGTTAGTGCAATATTCAGCAGTAACTGGAAAAATTTTCTACCTTGGGATGGTAACTTTCAATGCGGCGCATGCGCATTCGTTGGCCCATGCCCAGAAACGCAGCCATTTTATAGCATACACACATATATGCACGCATGTTATAAAATAGCCTGACTGCACACACATGCACGCAAATGCGTGCAAATGCTTCTTCTTGTTACGCGTGCCATCCGCGGCAGCCCCGTGGCGCAGCCCTCTCACCTTTCCACACGGACACCAGCTCCTGTTTCCTCGTCGCTGGCGGCAGTGGGGCACCCAGTGTTGCCAGCCAAGATGTTCCTGTTTGTCGGGCCTCTCCGTGTGACCCGCAGAGAGACACTGCCATCAGCTCCGCGCCCCCTCCTAGGCACGCGCACGCGCATCAGTAGTTCTTTTAAAGGGACCGCGGCGGGAACCTGGCTGTGGACCCGGATGCTGATGTCAGACTCTTCAGCGTATAAAACTTCAGGCCTCACTCCATAGCGTTGCCTTTGCAACAGGTCTCCTCGTACTCCTTGTACTCGTTGCTGATCCAAGAATCGTTTTATCATTGTGTTCCTGTTTCCTGTGGTTCCCGGTTCCTGTTTCTTTGCTCCTATTTTGTCTATGTGTTGGACTGACTCTTTGGATTCGACCTCCGCTATGCCTGACTACTCTTCAGCTTGTCTCCAGCCCCGGACCTCCGCTATGCTTGATTACTCTTCAGCTTCTCTCCAGCCCCGGACCTCCGCTATGCCTGATTACTCTTCAGCTTCTCTCCAGCCCCGGACCTCCGCTATGCCTGATTACTCTTCAGCTTCTTTCCAGCCCCGGACCTTCGCTATGCCTGACCACTCTTCAGCTTCTCTCCAGCCCTGGACTTCCGCTACGCCTGACCATGCCTGCCTTCTCAATGTGCTGACCATTGCCTTGACTGACTATGCCTGCCTTCTCTGTGTGCTGACCATTGCCTTGACTGACTACGCCTGCCTTCTCTGTGTGCTGACCATTGCTTTGAACAACTATGCCATAGACTCTTCTGTGTCCAGATTCCTACGTTGCTTGCCACAACTTCCACTTGCCCTTGGCTATGATCCTTGCCTGCCAGTGACGCCTCCTCTTGCTTATCCTCCTGACGTGGACTTACAAGGCTTAGGCCTTCCTTTGCTTGAGCGCCTCCAGCTATTCATTTTTCCTTTGGCGCCTGAATTCTAGTACTGAATCCAGTCCAGGGTAGGACTACGCCATCTACCAGCTGCTGTCTCTGGGCTGAATCACTTCTCATCCCTAATTAACCTTGAGGCCCACCGGCATCCAAAGGCTCAACCCAAGGGGAACGAGGGCTGGAATAGGTGAAGCTCCAGCAGCCTCCAGCTTCAGCCCACTCCACCTGCTGATGGTGGGGACCTGTAGGTCCTCGCCTACGGATTGCGTCAACCCCACCTCAGCCGTGTGCCTAGGAGGAGGCGCAGCGCTGATGTCTCTCTGCGGGTCACACCTCCGACGCAACACTTCTACCGTATAAGTGGGGGGGATTTTAAAAGGCACGTGCTAAAGCCATTGCTAGTTTGCCCAGTTCATTCCCAATTCACCGAGTTAAGGGATAGGACTTCTAAACCCCCCTATTTTAATAGCCTCCCTTCCTCCCTGTTAGCCACACCCTTTAAAACACAGCTGATCTGCCTAGATTGTTTTTGTTTTACAACTTACACATCATCCATAGCAGAAGTAAAGTTACACTGCAGGGGACTCCACCGTGTACGCCAGTGAGTATAAGTATTTACATGCAAATTTTAGGTAGAAATCACAGAACACCCATGCCCTGCCGAAACCATGCCAACACCCTGCCCCTTTTCAAAAACATTTCATTTGTGCGTGCAGCGGCAAATACGCTTGTATCCGGGTGGCTTTTAAAATCCACTCATTGCGCGCCGGCCCAACACATTTGCGCATCCCCTAATTGATGTACACATCGGGCTTTTAAAATTCACCTTTAAGTGCAGCTACACAAATAGCTGCCTTAAGTCTAACTGCAGATTAGCTGCAGATGAATATCTTGAGTGTGGACTGGCTAAAATTAATTGGTTAACATAATCACTCAACAGCACCTACAAAATCTACCCCTTAGGGCCCTCTGCAGTAAGCATTTTTCCCCCAGACCGAAAAATGGGAGGAAACCTTTAGCAAAATTGGTACCTTTGTGGTAAGAGCTCCTGGTTTACAGACTCAGATTCTGAGATGCTCCCCAATTACATAAACAGGCTGGACTAGTGCAGAGAGGGGGACCCTCCCACTTATTAACCAGCTAGGTGATTGAGAATCAAGGCAAGCTTCAACTAGTCAGGGACAATGTAAGCAGCCACCAAGGACAATGTGTGAAGGTTTTCAAGGAAAAAGCATTATCAGTGTGGACTGTGCTCATGCATTTTATCAAAGAAACAGTAACAGGTTTATGCCATTTATGTGACAAAATGCAATCCAGACAACATGAAAGGAGCCATTTTTTATTAAATATTAAAATTTGTGATATCATAATGAAACAAAATATCCTAAAATTGACCACATCATCTTGTTTGCATTAAGTTCTATATACTCAAAAACAAACTATAAAGTCATCAGCAAGGGACTGATATTTTTTGAGAGTTCAGGTTATGACAGTGTAATTTTATTATTATATTCAGACAGTGGGGTGAACTAGATGACCTCCTGATGTCCCTTCCAGCCTTGGCTTTCATGATTAGATTAGATTTCTTATGTGCAAATATGGCTCTAGTGTGTGGAATATTATACAATCCTGAGTGACTTATGGCTTACATGAATGTGAGCTGGGTAGATATGCATCATGGCACGCACAAAACTAATGTAATCCCTGGGCAGGAAGGATCCTTTACTTGGCACCCATGGGAACATAGAAAGAAAAGTAGCGATAGACCTTTTTTACACCACTGCTCCAAGACTGTATACAACTCCTTCTTCCTACTGGATAGCTTTAATCTGCATCCAAGAATTTCAATATGTGGGGACGAACATTAGCTCTTATCCTCTGCTTCTTTGCAATTAAGCCCTGTTTCCATTCTTAGTTCACAGTTTCAATAATTATACAGTCTCAGCATCCAATAAGCACACAGCAGAGTAATTGTGGTTTTCAACTTCTTTACTGATAGTTTGGTTAGATGACTGAATAATGATTACAGCTTAGATTGATTTTCTTCATCAAAGTCAATAAACAAACAACAGATAGGTAGAATAAACTTGTGACTCCTCTTCTTCTAGTAAAATCTTTACTTCTAGTGGAAGCTCTATAGTTGCACAAAATTACTTCTCGCATCCAATTCCTTACTTTCCTTAGTTGTACAGATTAGAATTTGTGTAATTTCTTTTTTTACCTCCCAATTTATTTCCTTTTTGCTCTTCCCACTAGAGGTGGTCGAATATACAATACTGTGCTAATATTTAATCAGAACTTAGTCCCAGATGTAATACTTTTTCTAGAAATCCTCTTTGAATATTTTTAGCTCTTTATGCAGCACCTGAAGGGTATTTCAAGCTCCCTTGTATTTTCCTGAATCCTTTCTGCTCCTTAGGCAGCACTGAGAGGGCACTTCTCACACCTTTAGCAACCTTATCCCAATAGCAAAAACAATTGTGTTACCTTTATGTTGTTTCTTTTTTTTTTCCTATCAGTGCACTTTACTGGGATCCCTTGCTCTAGATGGAATTTGTAACTTCTCTGTATCTTTCTGGATGAAAGATTTCCCTCTTCCAAAGGTTTGGTAAACTGACTCCCAGGTACCATGGGATATCAGCTCCAAGTGGAAAAAATATTAGTTGAACTGAAAAAGGGTTAAAATTAAGCAAGAAGCAGGAAAGGTGGAATAAAACGTCCGTGCCTCCAACCTAAGAGATAGCTCAAAACAGTTAATGCAAAAATATTCTTCCTCTGCAGCAAGTCTCTCTCACTGTGTATGCTCATTAGCAGACATAGCACTTGCAGGTCTTCCTTACCCCAAATCCAGCCTAGAATACAGGATCGTCCCAATTCACTGCAACCAGGAGGACTGGCTTTCACAGGGAAATCTCAGACTGGCTTAAAGGAGTTCAAAATAAGTTTAATGGCAGGTAGATTAGTCAACCGGAAGCTGACCCCTAAATGGGAACTTCCTTACTCCCTTCCTATAAATTAGAAGGAAAATTAGGGGGCAGAGAGCTCCTACTCCAACAAAATTCAAACTAAAATCCAGTAGGATAGCAGGTACTTTGGGATAAGCCACCAGCACTCACCACTTGCATATTCCCCCATGGAGGAGCATGCTCTATGCAAATCTATCTCATGCATATTCATTGTGGATATCCTGAAAACTTGGCCCGTTTGTGGCTCTCAAGGACTAAAGTTGGCCACCCCTGCCCTAGATGGCCTAAACATTTTCCTTATTCATAATTCGGGAAAATCCTTTTAGAACATCATGCCCTATGTTTAATTTAATTTTAATTGCTTATATCACTAATACAGGATGGCCAAATCAGTGTACAATTTATCTAAAATCCTTGATCAGATAATATACAATTTACATACAATACACAGCAAACATATAACATACATACAAACACCCAATACATTAAAAACCAGTTCCTAGTTATTAGCTATGAAGCCTGCATCTACTAAAGTAACTCATATGGGTTTGCTTGTCAGCAGCTCTAGAGCAACTCTAGCTGTGTGATGTGAATATCTCAAACATTATTAAATAACCCTGGCTAATTATAAACATGTCATATTCCCCCCAAGCAATTTAAAATAAAGGGAATTCCCAACAAAGGAAAAAACCCCTTTTAACACTAGCTGGTTATTATATGCATTTATCTTTTGTGTGCCTTTCTATTATTGTTGATTTCGGGCATCTCAGAAAGCCTTTAACAAGGAATACTGTAATTCCTCTCAGTTGCAGAGATACATTGCGACTTTCTGGAACAGTCAGGGGTTACAAATAGCCAGACCTGGCGATACTGGGTGTGCATACCGAGCCAAACCAGCCGGCAGCTGAAGAGGAAGAGAGGCCGCTGGCAAAGTTCAACCCACCGGCAGCTGAAGAGGAAGAGAGGCTGCTGGCTGCGGCAAATTTCAACCCGCCGGTGGGTTGAACTACCGCACCACTGCAGTAGTTCGATACCATACCACCCCAGTGTTCCCTCCTGCTTCAGCGCTAACTCCCCTCCCCCAGGGACAATGAGAAGAGGAGCCGGCCGGGCCCTGGTGCAGCTCATCCCACCTTGGCCCGAAGAGAAGCCCGCGGGGCTGTGATGGAGCTCGTTCTGCCAGGCCTGAAGAGAACAATAGGCCGTGAATGCGTGTGTCTGAGTCTATGTGAGAGTTTATGTATGTGTGTATGTCCGCGTGCGAGCCCGTCTGTGTCTGTGTGAAAGCTTGTGTGTGTGTGTGGCTGTGTAACAGCCTGTATGCATGTGTGTGGCCGTGTGAGAGCCTATGTGCTTGTATGTGTTTCTGTGAGTGCCTGTATGCATGTGTGTGTGTCTGAGTGAGGCTTTTGTGTGTGTGCCTGGAGAGCCTATGTATCACATATAGGCTTTCACAGGCATGCGCACACACAAATTATGGGGCAGATTTTCAAAGGGGTACGCGCGTAAGATACGCACATAAGCCCCGAAAAGCTGCCCCTTCCACCCCCTGCGCGCGCTGAGCCTATGTTGCATAGGCTCGGTGGCGCGTGCAAGCTCCTCAATGCACGTAAGTCCCGGGGCTTTCCTGGGGGGGGGGGGGGGTGTGTCGTGTTGGGGGGCATGTCGCGGCAGCGCGTCATTGGGGGGCGTACCGGGAATGGGGCCGTGGGTGTGGTTCCGGCCCGGGGGCATTTCAGGGGCATGGCCAAGGCCTCTGAAACTGCTCCCGGGCCGGGGAATTGCCAGCTGGCACATGCAAGTTACGCCTGCCTCGGGCAGGCATAACTTTTATAATAAAGGTATGTGGGGGGGTTTAGATAGGGCTGGGGGGGTGGGTTAGGTAGGGGAAGGTGGGCGGGCTGCCAATTTTGTGCAGCCTTGCGTGCACCAACCCTGGATTTTAAAAGATACGCGCGGCTACGTGCGTATCTATTAAAATCTGGCATATTCTTGTTTGCGCCGGGTGCGTGAACAAAAGTACGCGTGCGCGTACTTTTTAAAAATCTGCCCCTATGTGTCTGAGGGAGAGAAGGAGTATGTGAGAGAGCATAGGCATGTATATGAGACAAGGGAATGTGTGAGAGAATCAATATGCTATTGTATGTATGTGAAAGAGACAGAAGATAAATTTATATGGCCCTATCTCCCCGAATCCACGAAAATCTTAGGGCGACTGGAAATCAATAGATCCAAGGTATGGAGAGCAGGAGATTTTGTTTAATCCTTATTAATTTTAATTATTGGGTGTAATTTGATATTTTTGCTGTTTTGAAATATTTTGTTTTTTGGAAAATATTAGAACATTTTTTAATTATTGGATTTTTTGAAATATTATATTGGTGTTTGGGAAATTTTGGATATTCTGTTCATTAACTAGTTTAAAATATTTATTTTTCTTTTAATATGATTTTACCATTATTATGTTTTATATTTCTCAATTTTATATTTTATGAAGAATGGTTATATTTTTGTTTTCTATTGTTGCTCTGCATATAGAGGCTGGCTTGTTGTGGGTTCCAGTTTATTTCTTCTCAGCACATTTCTATTTATACTTTCTTTATTCTGTATTTGGTCAGGGTCTGTCTGTATTCTGCATATGTGATGGAGCTGAGCTATTTTGCTGGCATGTAGTTTCGGTGTAGGGATCTATAGCAGCCTGGCTTGTTCTATTTTCCCAATAGGAGGTGTATTGGTGTTCTAGGGCCGGGTGTAATATTTGCAGTATTGCTTTTTCATAGATAAGGTTGCTACTGTTTGAGTGCTTGTAGTTAGGATTGTTTTGGTGTGGGAGTTTTACTATATTGAAATGGTAATTATGTTTGTTCATGGCTTTCTAAGGTGCATTATAAATTCCATAGGAGTTCCAAGTGTCTTTTTTGCAGAGTTTCTGGTTGGCACCACAGCAGTGCATGTAAATATAATATATATGTTATAAGTGATACTTTGCTTCAGGAGACTGTACTTGTGAATGTTCTTTTTCATGTAAAATTTGTTACAAGTAAATAATTACATTTTGTGTGGCTATAGAGGGTATAGGAGTGTGGGGAGTGGTGTGTGTGCAAGGCTGTAAGGTTTTCCTAGGGTAGATAATGCCCTTCCCTTGACCATGGGTTCTGTGGAGGAGTGGATGGGTGCCAGTTTTTGAAAAATATAGATTTCTGGAGGGAGCTGGGCTTTATGTGACCGGCCTGGGTCAAAGACTGAATGAATCGGGGGAGGGGGAGCAGTACAGTAATTGTTTGCACAGGGCAGCAACAAAGCTAGCACCAGCCCTGCAAATAGCACAATAACATTTGAAACGCTGTTGTATTTTGATCTGTGAACATTTTGCTCATGCAAGAGTAAGTCTTGCTGCGTGTTTTACAGATCAGACTTTTAAGCAGTGGGGTTCTCATGCTGCGCCGGCTTCCTCCTACCCAGTGATGATCAATAACTAGGGCGGTGACCTTGCTGTTATCTCTCCCCACCTCATCCACCCACACACCCACACCCAAACAGTTCATACAGAATGGTTAGCATGTGGGAGCAGGAAAAGCCAAGGCCATGGGAAAAAGTGAAATCTGTAACAAGAGCAAACCAGCTGCTTCGGGACCACCTATATCCGCATGTCACTTTTTAGCAGAAAGCAGGCTCTCAGTATTTCCCTTTTTTCCAAAACTGGATAGTTGATTTTCCCAGGAGTTTTCCTTCAGGATGACACAGCTCATAATATTCATCTAAAATTAACTAGGGCAGAATAAAAATGAACAGGTGAGAAAATTTGGTTTATACAAAAAAGAAAAAGTAAACTAACCAAACAGGCAACTGCATTTATTTTATGGAGGAAAAAGTGATGTGGGTTACACTCCAACAACTCAAGTCTGCAAAATTGCTGAGCTGAAGATAATTAGCTAGAGGTAGTCTGTTTTTCTTGTGCAGCACAAAGATATGTGAACCTGCTCAGGGAATATTCAGTTACCCCTGTACTTATTTGCTCCCTTACACATGTTTTGCAGACCTCTAACTTTTCATAGAATAGATACCAGAGTTACTCAGTTGGAAAGCTAAGTACTTACATTTCTCAGTTAGTAGCTAATTATTCTAAAGACCAAAACATTCAGGTTTAGAGGCAAAGTTTTGCTCTCTGACTGCGATATAATCATATCAGGCTGTAATCTGTTCAATGACAAGGTAGGCAGAAAGGAAAGAGGAGAAGAGCTTTATATCATATGTGACATTAAAGCAACGGAAATGTAAGGATTATGGGGAAGAGGGAGGCACTGTGAGTCATCTTAGAAAGGAGAAATGGCACTTGCAAATTATGTCACTGTTATCTGCAGACCTCCAGCACAGACAATAGAATTCAATAGGTCAAAGGTTGCATGAAGGAGGAAGTGTGGCTGGTGGGAGATTTTACCTTGCCAGATGCTGAAGGGAGCAACCCTGCTGCAGAAACAGAGGGAGGGAGATACTGGACTCCTTGGAAGGGATGATTCGTAAGCAACTGGTAACAGAATCCGTATGGGAGGGGAAGACGTTGAACCTTCTACTGACAGATGAGGAGAGTATTTTCAGTGTCACAGTAGGTGGTCTCCTGAGATTCAATGATCACCAGACCCTGTGATTTAATATAAGAGATAAGGGTCCTGATCTCCAAAGTACCAATTTTGTTAAGACGGGGGAGTACCTTAAAGAGGTACCGACGGACACGGTTGGAAAATCTATTCGAAGCAAAAGTAAAGTTCAGGAAAAGAGGTGGTGGAATAAGAATAATATATAATAAACTATCATATCAGCTTCGTGTGAAAACACACCTGGCAACTGGATGAGGATTTGTTCAAAATGCAGACTGCATCAGAAGCTATGGAGGCTAAGTGAGGATGGCCTGACATTCTAGGGAAGCAGTGTGAAGAGAGCAGGATCATCTATTTATACACCTTTGCTTGCAACCTTTTTTTATGCACAAAGGGACAGATTTTAAAAGGTACACGTGAGGCGTACATCTGTGTGTGCTACCTGGCACGCACAAATTTACGCCCGATTTTATAACATGTGCGCGCATGTTATAAAATCAGGGGTCGGCGCGTGCAAGGGGGTGCACACTAGAGCACCTTGCGCGCACCGATCCCTCGGGGAGACCAGCTGGCTTTCCCCGTTCCCTCTCCCCCTCATTTTCCCCTCCCTTCCCCTCCCTGTCCTACCCCCAGCCCCAGCCCCAGCCTGAAAAAAAACCCCGTACCTTTATCTCACAAGTTATGCCTGCCAGAGGCGCGCGATCCCCCTGTGTGCCAGAGTCCTCGGCCACGCCACCCGGACTGCCCCCAGATCGCCCCACCATGCCCCCGTCCCGCACCCTGCCCGCCCATTCAGAAAAGCCCCGGGACATATGCGCGTCCCGGGGCTTTATGCGCGCCGCCAGGCCTTTTGAAAATAGGCCCGGCGCGCGTCACCCCACTACACGCAAAAATCCTCCTGGATTTACGTGCATAGGTCTTTGAAAATCTGTCCCTTAGGGATCAGGCACCATGGGCTTTAGACTGTTGTTTCTTAAAATGTTTTCAAGGGAAGTATGTGCATTTTAGTTTGTCCTACATTGTTGCACTTCAGAAACATCTCTTAGGTGCTACTTAGATACAAACATTCGAATTAACGACATGAAAGATTTGCATGAGGAATTGCTATCATGCGTGTGGTACTGTAGGCACCAATTTTCTAACAGCCTGCATAGGGCTGAAATCTGCATGTAAAACGTACACGTGGACTTCAGCCCGAATATTCAAAGCAGATTTACATGCATAAGACCGTTTTAAAAATTAGCAGGTATGCGTACCCTGCATAACATAGACACACAATGCCTCCTTGGGAACACACGTAAATAGTTTTCCTGACCCAGGGATATCTCTTTCAAATACACATAATAGTATGTCAGAAATCACTTATGTGTGTACTTTTACACATGCAATCCCCAAGGTAATTTGCAAAAAGCCTATGTATGCATATAAAACTACATTTTATGCATGCATATGCTTTTGAAAATTAGCCCCTTAATGCCTGAAGTCCCATCACATAATCAGCTTACAAGATATTTTCACATTAAGCTGGTATGATGGTTTAATGCAGGGATCTTCAAGCTTTGGCTGAATTTTATGAGGTCCCCGGCAGCAACAGCAGAAGGAGCTTGATCTGGTCTGTAGTGGTGGTGGTGAATCTGCTCAGGGATTTGAAGTCCGAAGTGCTAGTGACAGCACATCAGAGCAGCATGTGTGGGCGTGCTGTTGCAAAGCCACTAGTGATTGACTGCATTACGCACTGCTGGCATTAGTGCTCCTTGTGCAGGTAGAGCCACTTGCGCCAAGGACAGATGGAGTGGCTGCAGTACAGTCATAAACAAGCCAATGCAATATCGATGCGTATTAAAGGGGCGCTCATGACTGAGCACCCGCTCCATTAACATTACGTTGGCCTACCTCTCCTGGGCACCCACGGGTTAGAAAAACCGGATGCTCGTTAATTGAGCGTCCCTTTTCCTAACCTGACCTTGGCACCCTTTTAAAAAAAATTTTTTTGGGTGGGACATTTGTAATTTTTTAGTTCCTCCGACAAAATGAATGCCTAATTTTGGCGAGTAAAAATGTGCGCATCAGGCATGTGATGAGCGCTATAACCTACGTGCGTGAATGGACATGGGGTTTGGACGCACCAACCCAGATTTTGCATCAGGGGTTATAGATGCTTGCCCAAAATGTGCATCCAGTCGCACATTGAGCCGTGCACTGCGGCCAGTGCATGGTAATGCATCGGCCGCCACCTGAAGGAGTTTTCAGGCACTGGGGAGGGTGGTGCAAGACACGGGGAGGAAAGCACTGGCAGTACTGAGTTATAAACCCTGTAGAGCTGTCAGGAGAAGCCAGGTAAGGATGATGGTTCCTGGAACTCCCAACCATACCAACATCTCTTCAGAACTGGTGGGGAGGGGTATGGCCATCTTCTCCTATGGATTCAGGTTTTGGAGGTGCAGACTGCATAAATTCTTATTATTATAACTCAGATACCAAGACATAAGAACATAAGAAATTGCCATGCTGGATCAGACCAAGGGTCCAAAAAGCCCAGCATCCTGTTTCCAATAGGTCTGAGTGTATCTCCAACAGGACTGAGTGTATCTCCCTGGATTAGGTTCTCCAGAGAGGGTTCTTTTTCTCCTACCACTAATCTGACATGTTGCAAGAGAGGGGAGCGAGACGTGCAGGGTTGGATTTGTCAGTAGGCACACTGGGCCCGTGCCTAGGGCAGCAGAATTCGGGGGGCGGGTTGGCAGCAGCCTGACTAAAGATTTGTGCATTTGTTTAAATGTGTTTTTTTTCATTTTTTTTGTGCATATTAAATAAAAACAAACATTTAATGAAAACAACACACAAAACTAATTTTAAAAGTGAAACAAACAGGACCCCCCCCCCTCCAAACTTTTCTGGCTGCATTTCCCTCTTCAGCTGTGCTGAATCCCTCTCAGCAGAGAAGAGCCCTGTTTCCTGATCCAGCCTCTTCTCTGCAGGCAGCATGCAAGGAAGAGGAGATTAGGAGGGGCCGAGTACAGGGTGGGAAGAGAGGCTGGGAGCTGAGAGGGAGATCAGCTGCAGGATGTATGTCTGTGTGTGAGAGAGAAGGGAAAAGGGTAGGGGGCAGTGCTTGTGGGAGAGACAAGGGATTAGTGCCGAGTGTGTGTGTGTGTGTGTGTGCGCGCGTGTGTGCGCGCGTGTGTGTGTGTCAGACTGCGTAAGATGTAAGAGAGGGCGGTGCAAGGAGGAGCAGGACCGCAGCATGGTAGGGATACCTCCCTCCTCTCCTCAGATCCTGGAACCTCCCTTCCCTCCTTTCTGCTTCTCCCTCCTCCCCAGATCCTGCAATCCACTCCCCCACCCTTCCTCCTGCCCCCCTGCCATTCCTCAATCTAAGAACCTCTCTCTCTCTCTTCCTCCTCTTCCCCATCTCCCCTCCAGCCCATCACTGGTCCCCCTTCCTCCTCACCCCTTTCCTAATCCTCCTCTCCCCTCCATCTCTGAGGTCCTCTCTCTGTACTGATGCTTAAGATCACTTTTCTTCACCCAATAAAAATAAACGATTCTAATAATTATAGACTAAAACTACTTTATTTGTAGAACGTAATATAAAAGATGGAAATAGTTGCCAGTTAGCTGCCACAGGAAATTTCTGCTCCCTGTTGTTCAACCTTGGTGGGGGGTGGGGGTGGAGAGAGGGTTGACAGGCAGCAACAGCACCGACAGTGTCTAGGGGCACCTAAATCCGTCACTGGAGAGATGGGGGGGGGGGGGGGGGGGGAAGACATATGAAAGAGGGAAGCATTAGAGAGGGAGCAGAAGTGGAAAGGGGATTGTGAGTGAGAATGCACTACCCACACTCACACCATCCTGTCATCCATCCACGCTCCCTGCCACCTGCTTCCTTAGGGGGGGGGGGGGGCATCTATTAGGCAAGGGGGGAGATAGCAGGCAAGGTGGCTGGGGGTGTGATAGGGTTGCAACTTCGGAGGAATCTAGAAATATTATTACCGACACCATCTCCCATACGTCTACACCCCTGAGAACCCTGCACCCTGCCTTCCTCCTTCCTCAGCATTTCAAACCAACGAAAGGGCCAGACATGGTCCCCCCCCCCTCCCCCCTCTCAAACTCTTCCCAGCGTACAGCTTCAAGGAGCTCTCCCCCCTCCTTCCCTCACCCCCACCTCCCTGGCCCTATCAGTGCTTTGAAATGTCCTATATGGTCCTTCTTTTGAAATGTTTGGGGACCCCTAGTTTAGTGTAAACTATTATTCCTATTCTACCACCTCTTTTTCTCAAAATTTAAAAATGACGGTGACATTTCTTTTTTTTGGTCTTTTGTGATTTGATATGTTTAAATCAGAAGAAACCATTGTGGGCTGACTCAATAATCATTGACAAGTACTAGATACTGCCAGATTGAAGACCTGGATTTGGTTCCCAGGCCAGACAGACTAAGGCTTCCTGGGTTGGCCAGGGACGCGTCCTAGCCATCATACAACGGGTGACACATAATGGTGATAGTTACAGCCCATGACTGCAGGGTTCTGCTGCATGGCCCTCCGCTGGGGACTGTCTCTTCAATGGCTGGGTAAATCAGTTGGGAGGCGAATAGAAAGAGGGGAAAAACCTTGTATAGTTGTGACTGAAGGGTCATGACATCATAGCCCAATGGAGGCCTTCTCCAATTGACCTGGAAGCCCCAGAAGAGCAGACGTAAACTGCTGAGCCAATGTTGTACTGTGCTGTGTAGCTCTGCCCCACCCCTAGTGAGTGCGTTGGTTTTGGGACTGGGTTACTACACTTTGTATTTTTGTATTGAAATTGTTTTGTTTTTTTTTACTGTTGTAAGCCGCTTCGGGGCCTTTGTTTGTAGAAGTCAATCTATAAATGTAAAATGAAAAGAAAAAGGAAACAAAACACAAACAAATAGCCTATGCGAGAGCAACACCCCATTAAATAGGGACCTTCATTTCAGTTTTTATTTTATTTTTCCTGGGATTTTCAGTGTTATGGAATCTATGGAAAAATTACTTTTCCACTGCTTTTTTTTTTTTTTGTTATAACATTGAAATCCCAAGGAAAAAAAGTAAAACTGAAAACAGAGGTCCCAACCTTTATATTAGGGGAGTTAAAAAAAAAAAAAAAAAAAAGGAGGCAAAGAGACCTCTATGCTTTTCAGAAGAGGTGACTGAAAGGATAAGGGCAAAACGATTAGCACTCAAAAGGTATAAGGGCTCTCAGAGAGAAAGGTCCCTGGAAAGGTGAAGGGAGGCAGGGAAAGTGATAAGGCAGCAAAGTCAGCAATGGGGTTAAAAATAGCTGACAGTAAGCAGGGTAACATGACCGGAGGACATGCAGAAGTGGAACTGTAGGACCAAAAACTGTAAATGATGTATGTGTGAGAGACAAAAAAGGAATCATATTTTTGTTCAATGTTTACTGACCAAGGGATTGCAGAAGGCTTGCAGACAGATAGAAGCAGTCCACATGTTAGAAGGTTCGAGAGGACTCCCTGTACAGAAGGGAGCGTTTGCATAGGTCTCGCAAAACCATTTGTTTATTTCTTTATTTGTATTTATTATTTGATTTAGATTCAGCCACTTGAAAAAGGATTACATTCAGGTCCTGGAGGTAAAAAAGTAAACAAGGCAGCGGGGCCAGATATCCTTAAGATATTAAAGGAGCTTAAAGAAGTTCTGGCAGCTCCACTGCCAGTTTTATTCAGCAACGTTCTGGAGACAGGAATCGTGCCAGAGGACTGGGGATGGGCAGATGTTGTCCCTCTTTGGAAAAATGGAAACAGGAAAGAGGCTGGTAAATCACATGCCAGTCAGTTTAACTTTGGCGATGGGTAAATAAATGGGATTACTAAGGATAGCAGAACATTTTGAACCTTGTGGATTAAGGGATGCAAGACAGCATGGTTTTGCTAGAGGAAGACCATGTCAAATAAACGTAATCAATTTCTTTGACTAGGTGACCAAAAATGAGGTCAGGGGCAAGCAAGGGATATGTTAAATTTGGATTTCAGTAAGATTTTTAACACTGATCCATATAGGAGACTCATAAATAAGTTGAGCAGCCTGGGGTGGATCTAAAGGTAGAGTAGTTGCACTGGAGAAAGTGCAGAGAAGGGCAACCAAAATGATAAGGGGCATGGAACGGCTGCCCTATGAGGAAAGGCTAAAGAAGTTAGGGCTGTTCAGTCTGGGGAAGAGACAGCGGAGGGGGGATATGATAGAGGTGTACAAATTCATGAAAGGACTTGAACAGGTTAATGTAAATCAGTTATTTACTCTCTCAGATAATAGAAGGACTAGGGGGCACTTCATGAATTAGCAAGTAGCTCATTTAAAACAAATCCAAGAAAATTATTTTTCACTCAGTGCATAGTTAAGCTCTGGAATTCACTGCCAGAGGATGTGGTTATGGCAGTAAGTGTAACTGGGTTTAAAAAAGGTTTGGATAAGTTCCTAGAGGAAAAATTCATAAACTGCTATTAATTAATAAGCAACCGTAGCTTGAGAGCTATTTAATGTTTGGGTACTTGTGACTTGGATTGGCCACTGTTGGAAACAGGATGCTGGGCTTGAGGGACCCTTGGTCTGACCCAGTATGGCAATTCTTATGTTCTTAGTAATAAACAATAGAAGATAGTGGTAAATGGAATTCATGCCAAAGAAAGGGAAGATATCGGTGGAAAGCTGGGTCCAGTTCTGTTCAATATTTTTATATGTAGGGACCTTTAGATTCCTCTCTATTATATGAGTCTCATTTCCAAGAATATGTTTTAAGAATAAAGAGTATGTGGTATGTTCCATTTGTAAGAGCACTCCGGTTTTCTGAGTGCCAGAGCGGAATGTGAAGGAATAGTGACATAGTGTGAAGGAGCAGATGTAGACTCAGGGGCAGGAGTCTGTAAGCTCCCTACTAAGGAGTAATGAAAGGGAAAGTGAGAACGCTCTTGCTCTAGTAATTTTCAGGAAGGAAAGCGTCCTATCCATGAAACAAGAGCATTCTAGCTGGCTTGTCTAGAAAGGATCTGAGACCCATACAGCAATCTGTTTCGATTCTACAGAGGAGAAGTAGACTGACTTATCCAGTCATTGTAACAAGGTGCCAGAACAGTGCTCTACAGAGGGGAACATAGGCATTGCACCAACATAGTATTAAATGAAAGGACATGAATGTATTCTGCAGAGGTGCTGCTAAATAGGATTTTCAGGTACAAGTGCATCCTTAAAAGGTACAAAATTAAATAAATTAACAAAGTAGCAGAACCTGCCTGTTTGAGGTACTGGATAAGTAAATAGGGACTACAGAGTCATAAGAACTAAGAAGTGCCATGTTGGAACAGTTGAACCCAGCAGCCTATCTCCGACGGTGGCCAGTCCGAGTCACACGTACCCTGCAGATTCCCAATAGTTCATCTCTTTTTCCCAAGTCTACCTGGCTAATAACTGTTTATGGACCTTTCCTTCAGGAACTTATCTAATCCTTTTAAACCCCACTGTGTTAGTTGTTTTGACCGCATACTTTGGCAACACATTCCTTAGCTTTATTATGTGCTGAGTGGAAAAAAATACTTTCTATGATTTGTTTTAAATCTTCCGGTTGCTAGTTTCATGGAGTTTCCCCTAGTCCTGGTGTTATTCTCCATCTACCCGCTCTACCCCACTCATGATTTTATAAATCTCAGTCATATCCCCTCAGTTGTCTCTTTTCCAAGATAAAGAGCTCTAATCTGTTTAACCTTTCTACACAGGGAGCTTTTCCATCTCTTTTATTATTTTTGTCTCACTTCTTTGTATCTTTTCTATGTCCACTATGTTGTTTTTGAGATGAGGTGACCAGAACTGCATACAATACTCAACCATGGATCTATACAAAAGCATTATCATATTCTTAGTTTTATTCTCAATTCCTTTCCAAACAATTCCTAACCTTCTATTTGCTTTTTTGAACACTGTCGCACACTGAGCTGAAGATTTCAAGGTATTGTCCACAAGGACTCCAAGGTCCTTTTCCTAGGTGGTGCCTCCTAACACAGAACCCAGCATCATGTACCTCTAGTTGGGATTATGTTTCCCTATGGGGCATTATTTTGCATTTGTCCATATTAAATTTTATCTACCATTTAGATGCCCCATCTCCTAGTCTCACGAGGGCCTTCTGCAGATTCTCACAATCTGCTGCTGCTTCAATGATTCAAAACAATTCTTGTCATCTGCAAATTTGGTCACTTCACTCATTGTTGCTTTCTCCAGATCATTTATGAATATGCTAAATAGCACAGGTCTCAGTTCATACCTCTGTGGCACTTCACCAATGGTGAGACCGCACCATTCAATACTGTGCCACATCTCAAAAAAGATACAGTTGCAGTGGAGAAGGTACAGAGAACAGTAACAAAAATGATAAAGGGGATGGAACAGCTCCCCTATGAGGAAAGGCTTAAGAGGTTAGGACTGTTCAGCTTGGAGAAGAGACGGCTGAGGGGGGATATGATAGAGGTCTTTAAGATCATGAGAGTTCTTAAACGAGTAGATGTGAATCGGTTATTTACACTTTTGAATAATAGGACTAGAGGGCATTCCATGAAGTTAGCAAGTAGTACATTTAAGACTAATTGGAGAAAGTTCTTTTTCACTCAGCGCACAATTAAGCTCTGGAATTTGTTGCCAGAGGATGTGGTTAGTGAAGTTAGTGTAGCTGGGTTCAAAAAAGGTTTGGATAAGTCTTGGAGGAGAAATCCATTAACTGCTATTAATCAAGTTTACTTAGAGAGTAGCCACTGCTATCAATTGTACCAGTAGCATGGGATCTTCTTGGTGTTTGGGTAATTGCCAGGTTCTTGTGGCCTGGTTTGGCCTCTGTTGGAAACAGGATGCTGGGCTTGATGGACCCTTGGTCTGACCCAGCATGGCAATTTCTTATGTTCTTATGTTCTTAATGACCTTGTAAATCTGACCATTTAGTCTTACTCACTGTTTCCTGTCTTTTATACAGCTACAATTCCATAAAAGGATACTGCATCCATTCCCATGAGTTCCCAATTTTTTGAGGAGTCTCTCATGAGGGAATTTGTCAAAAGCTTTCTGAAAATCCAAATACATTATATCAACCTGCTCACCTTTAGCCATATGTTTGTTTATACGTCAAACAAATCTAGTAAATTAGTAAGGCAAGACTTCTCTTTGAAAAAAACACGTTGATTCCCCCCTCCCCAATTCTACCATTATCTATGTGGTCAGGTCAGTAATTTTGTTTTTAAGAATAGCTTCTACCATTTTGCCGGGCACTAACATCAGACTCACCAGTCTATAGTTTCTCAGATCACAACTGGGGCCCTTTCTAAAAACTGGTTTCACATTGTCTTTACCATATAGTCAATAGAGATTCCAGAGTCTTCACCATTCCAAATCGTTTCTACTGAAAAGATTTTGCTACAATAAAGACTTCTGTTTGGAATACCATTCTATGCATGGGAAGTGTTTACTGTGTCCAAGTGACTGCACCCTAAGGGCCTTCAAATTACACTTTCCCTCTGGTTCAAAATGAACTACATCTGGTACCCTTCTTTAGAATGATGACACAGGAGAAGGGGATTACATATAAGTGACACTGCAGGGTAATTGTCAGGAAGGGTGGTCATCATGCAGATGATACAAAGATCTGCAACAGGGTGGACACTCCAGCTGGAGTAGAAAACAAGGAGTGATCTAGAAAGCCTAAGGACTACTCAGAGTTTAGCAAGTAAAATTCAGAGCAAAGTTTCAAGTCATGCTTTTAGGATGGAGGCCAAAACGGTAGCAGAATCCAATAAAGCATGAGATATGCTTAGAAGTGAGCATGTGAGGGTAAAGCCTGAGATCTGGTAGGTTCTACGAGGGCAAACAACTGTAGATTGATCTTGAGATTCTTATCTGCAGTTATTTTCCCTGTTTCAATTTTCTGTCTCAGATTTTAACTGTGAATTTCAAAAAATGTAACTGTACAAACCATCTAGCACATGCTAAGTTTATTGTATAGCTCACTAATATTGTTAAGTTCATATATTTAAAAAAACAAAACCCTACCTTGTATTTGTAACGGAAAGTGCTGAACGGTTACAGAATAATTCCACTGCATAACATGGGCATTAATTGAATCAAGCAATCTCAATGGTTGAAATTTCAGAGATACTAACTGGTGGTTCTATAATTCTATTTGACCATTCTCTGAGGTGCCCTATAATGTGTATTCAAAGAGTTCTCCGACTGTGTTTCCCATAACTCCTCCCACTGGTGTTGTCCCAGGAATACAGCTATGACCAAAGAAAACCACACAAACCACTTATCCACTTCTAGACAAAAACACTGACATCTTTAATCTTCTCCCAGAAATACTGAAGAGGACAGAGGATAGATGATGTGCACCTGATATGGTGGCATGGACAATAACAGTAAACCCTAACTTCGGGATGGAAGCGCTAGCATGGCATTCAGTCTAAGCAGCCCATAACAATGGATCTTCATTTAGACTAATGCTCTATACATGCAATTAAAAAAAAAAAAAGAATTGCTACAACTGTGCAAAAATCTGCAATACTCATATTAAAATATACTTTCTCATACAAATAGCCCTAGATTTGAACCCTGCGAGCTAGGATAGGAAAGGTAGTGGGGTTGGGGGGGGGGGGGGGAGGTCCGTTTCTGCCCAGCTCCTCCACTGCGGTTGCTGGAATGGTTCAGCCCCCCTGCTGCTTATAAACGCAGTCTGCAGCATTGCCAAGCGTGGCATTTTATTTGAGTTAGAGACAATAGGAGTGTTTTTCTTGAGTTGTTTCCCTGCTTGGGTACAGGGTTTCTCAGTCTAGGCCAATACCCTAGTGTGAAGGGGGATCAGTGCTGGCTGGGTGCTAGTTCTATTATTTGAGTAAAGTTTGTGGATGTCTTTTTTTTAACTTTTTGGGGTTTATCCTATGAGAGCCCTGTTACCCCTGGCTGGAGGAATTTGGGATCTCCACCGGGTGGGTTAGATCAGGAGGTAGGGAAAATCCCCCAAATGGTGACCTGCTGCAGGAGGACTACAGGTTTTTTCTAGGTTCCCAGAAGGAAGATTTTGCCCACCCTTCCTGCCTGAAGAGAGAACATCTATAGAGAGATGCTGTGTTCCCTGCTACTGGGGTTTTCCTAAGAAAAATCCTTTTGAGACTACTGAAGAAAGGAACTTTGAGAAAGAATTACTTTTCTATTGTGGAAACACCCAACCGAGTCATCATCCTGGGAGAAAGATGCTTAGAGGTCATTGTGCAGAGACTGTAATTCTTTTGCCAATCAGTATTTCTGAAAGGGGTTTTCCATCCCATCTAAGGACCCCCTACCTGACTGGGAACCTTGCTTGGCTAAACCATAGAGGGTGAGAGAGCTGTTGTGAAAGTGCCAGATTGATATTTAAGAACTCTGACAATAAAGATTTAATTTTGGACACTCAATCTGAGCCTTCAGAGTTTTTTGTGGCACTCACATCCCTTTAACGTTGATAGAGACCTGTTACCTTCCCCAGGAAAAGAAATTGTGAGTCCCTCCTGCCATTTTGGGTCCTCCCACCCCACTGGAAAAAGAGCCCTGTCTCGGGGCCCCTGGACTGTGTTGGAGTGTGGAAAATTAAAGGATTGGCCCCAAGACCCTCATGTGCTCTTGCCATCCTGGCCCCTAAATTGGAGAAAGGGTTACATATACGTTTTTCAAATCTTTGGCAAGTTTTTCCGAACAGCAGCTTAGGCATGGATGTATGAAAATGCTACTTTGAAATTTCTAAGAAATACAAGAAATCACCTGCATACAGTCACCTTTGGGGGAACCCTTCCCCAAATATACAGAAAACAGGTAATTTTCAAGGCATCATGGAGGGGTCACGCACATAAAATTAGCATATATGTGTATATATGCTATTTTAGGAAATACACGAGAGATAGATGCCTTTAGTCTCACAAAAATCTCTCTTAGTTTTCGTATTTTTATTTAATTCCTGAGGTGAGATTAGTGTTTAATAGATAAAATGCACTCCTACCACAATTATATGGAAATTAGAGGGGTGTTTCTATGCTGATATTTCTGAGATCCCTGTGGGGGTATCATATGGCTACATGCAAAACTCAAGAAGAGACTTGAAGAAAGAGATTTTTAAAACAATGTGACCACAGTAAGAAGTGCTAGCCTTTAATGCCAAAAGTGAAACAATTTATTAAATAAGATATCTTACTTTAGAAGAACAATCAGATCCAAGAATAAGACAAGAAATAGAAGCAAACAGACCCAAGGAACAGGTATATTAAGATTATGAACAATCTAGTTATAATGTATTAAAGCATATATTAATGCTTGGATTATTAGAAATGAAACCAAGAAGAGGCATGATATTATTTAATAATACCCAAAAGATGCAAGAATTTTCAGTACTAAAAGGAGGTTTTAGAAGAAGAAGTCATGATGATTTGCAGTTCAAAGAGGGCAGATTCAGTGGTAACATAAGGAAATATTTCTTCCCTTGGGGAAGCAGGCTAAAAATTGGAGCACTCCAGGGCCAGATGGCTCAGTATGTTAAAACTGGTTTATAGTTTTTCATGTCTAGATCACAAACACAGATTAAGTTCTGGTCAGTGGTAACCAAAGGGTCAATAGCATATGAAAGTTGTACAATCTGCATCAAGTGAGTTGTGGTAGTCCAAGCAGTGAGGCCAAAGATGGAACAGGCCAGAAAAACTGGCTACTGAATTAACCTTTCAGTGTTGGGCTAAAGCATACCTCATTCCCGAAAAATTGATACACTTGATTTTAAGCTGTACATCTAAAATGGATGTTCCTTTTTAAATTTAAATTTATCATTTAAAATTTTTATTTAACAAGGCATTGCCTTAAATGCAATATGCATTGGTGATCACAGAAAACATTCATAAGTCAGTTTTCTTTTGCAATTTTAAATGGTTAAAGCTTGGATTTCCCAGAAAAATGTAGTTGCAAGGGAAAAAAAATAATGCAAGTAAAGTTTGTGCAAAAAATCACTGCAGGAATTTGTCCCACAACTTAAATCTAGTCCTCAGAATAGATTAGGAGATTACAAATTGTTATCACTATTTGCATCCACAGCATTGTCAAAACAATAAGGCACCTGATCTGGTCACTATGTAATTTTAACTAATTCATCAAATTCAAAACTGCCATGGAAATCACTGCAGTTGCTTGCAGATAGTCTATAATTCACATTTTGTCCTACAGTGCATTTTATTCTATAAGGTATTTATACAATCTTATATTCTGCTACCTCCAGCCAGTTATTTACAGTGGATGCAGATTACTATGAGTTGACTGTGGAGGTCTACTGATACCTATATCTACCTATCTATCTAAATACAGTTTATATAAAACTCAATATTCTGTAGGTTAGCATTTCAGAGATGCACTTTGTCATTCAGACCTAAGTTAACATCTTCTTTTGGATCATTATACTTTTTTTTCATATATACACAAAAAATATTGTGTATTGTCTGCTGGTTCCTTTCTTGAGCTGTGTCTGAAGCTACAACCAAAGTTAGATTTTATAACCAAAATCCATTTTATAATAGTATAAATAAATATGAAACACCTTTATACCTTTGGGCATAAAGTTTATCTACCACATGTGCAGAAACATCTAACAGAATGCCTTTCAAAGCCCTGAAACTTGTGTGTGGTAAAGTTTTCATATAATGTTATAAGGATGCAGTAAAAATATCACAACTTTTAAAATATCTTGTGCTTTATTTTCTGGACCAACACAAACAAAAAAGAAACTGCCAGTGCTTCTATGGCAGAACTGTGACTTTTAGTATCTGTTTTCTTATACCATAAAAGTTCATTAAAAATGTTTAAAATGAAATATACTCAGCAGTAGTGAGCAGCCTTCAAAATCCAGCACTGGCACTGTCCCTGACATTAAACTGCAAAAAAAGCAGGCGCCTGTATATCCCCTCTCACCGTACCTTCACCACATCCTCCCTGCCAGTCCCGATGGGATATCGCTGAATCAGGGCCTCGCTGTTCTTCTCGGCAGTTTCTCGAGGAGAGAAGGAAGATGCTTTGTATTCAGAACCAACATAAGCTGAGCAGAGACCCATGCACCCAAGCTGGTCCCGTAAAATAGTGTTATTTCCCACAGCTGACATAAAATGATCTCCACAGCAGGTTGAAACACTGCAGCTCCCTCCGGTCGGTGCTGAGATCCGAGCTTCTCTCCAGTCCACGTCTGAGATCTGAGAGCCAGGGAACAAAAATCCACCAAGACACCCAATCCCCTAAGGTTTGACAGCATTCCAAAGGGGCGGATTTTTTTGGCTCACAGGCCCGTGCACCACCTAGAAGCAAGGGCAATACTTAACCTCCCCCCACCCAACAACATCAACACATCAGATCTGAAGGTAAAGACTGACTATTGTGTCTTCTTTCAGCATGTAGGATCGCAGCCAAGACTGTGATTGTAAACCAACCTGCCCTGACCACACCCTAGACTATATTCATAAAACCACAGCCAAACCCCAGCCTTGCCCCTTATGATCACTGCTGTGCAAATTGTAGTTAAAAAAAAAACAAACTTGCTTCGCTTGCTTCCTGCTTCTGCTTACAGGTTTGCAAACTGCACAGTGAATTATGCCTCAGACTTAAAAAAAAAAAAAAAAAGCATTTCACAAGCAGGGGTGAATCCCATTTTAATTTTGTTTGTTTTAAAAAGGAAATCGCAGCCTCAGATTTCTGCCTTTTTTTTCAACAAGCCAGTTTCATTTTTCCACTGCTTATCATTTCTATAGCGCTCGATGGATGCACACTCTAAATAACCAAATTGGAGCAAGCCCTGGGGGGGGCGGGGCCTGGAAGAATCCAACAGCCAAGTCTTGCAGAACTAATGAGCGAGCCCACCGGTGGCCTTCCAAGGCCCCTTGTCAAGTTAAAGACCTAGCACACAGCTGAGGGGGTGCGATGGGGTTCTGGGGCTAGGACAGATGTTTAGGCTTTCTGCTCGTAAGCCTTACTGAGAGGCAGTCAAGGCCGAGGTGGTGCCTGGGGCTGCAAACAAACAGGTCTCTCCATGGCAACCCACTCATTTGGCAGCGGTCCAAATCATCAGAATCACCTTTCAACAACTTTCGCTTTTTTGATTTTAGGGAACAAAATTATTTGCGACAGCGATATCACCTTTTGCATGGGGCACCTGTTGCTGCTGGTGAGCTGGAGAGAGTATCTTTTAGGTACAGGCATCAATTTGGGTCTTTTGATCTCCTCTGTGATTGGGAGATGAACAGCCAGGATCCCATTTAGCATGACTGCCTGGCTCCAACTCAGTCTCAGCTTTTCAAATGCTCTTTCAAGGTTTTTTTTTTTGGAAAAAAAATTTTGTTGGACTCCTAAAGTACCTTGACAGAGGAGCAAAAATTGCATCCCCACCCCACCCCCAGAGTAATTTACCTATTTGTTGTAACTTTGAGCCAGATGACTGCCCTAAGTCCACTGGGTATTGTTAACTTATTACCGCTTTTCACTCCTACACTGCAGTGTAACATACAGGTAGAGATGTCCACTGGCTCCAGTACAGAACTGTAACAATAAAGGTCAATAAACAGGTTTCAGGGGATCCCTTTTTTATTGGATCAACTCAGTAGGCCTGTGACTGGCTATCAGGGCTATGCTCCCCTCACCAGGTCAGTGCAAAGTGATGCTGAGGATGATGATGCCTGAACATGCAGGTATACTTTAGGTTGGATTACAGCATCAGAGGAAGAAGGGGAACAGAGAAGGGGCTGATGTGTTTAGAGGGCGATGAGAATATTGAGAGAGACAAACAGAATCAGCAGAGAACTGTGAAACCAAAGACACCTTAGCTAACAGTCATATTGCACATCCAGAATTCACAGTCCCCTTCCTTCCTCTCTCGCTACTTTCTTTCATATTTCCACACTTAGATTTTAAACCATTCAAAGGCCTTTTCAGGTTCATGTAACTGCACTGGGCCGTGTGCAATGATTATGAATTATAAATAATAAGACTATAACATGTTTGAGGTAATTCTGTTTCTTTGGTAGGAAAGGATTCTATTCCCACTACAGGTGGCTGAATAGCAGAACTGTGCCAAAGCTACCCACTGATCAGCTGTGTTTGCATGAGCTGAAGCATTCAAAATCATTCTTATTATCCTTACTCATTTTCCTATCTTCATCTTCTCTAGGGCCACCATACTAAAGAAAAAGTAATAAAGATGTAAAAGCTAGCCCCCCCAAATCTATCTTTTGTAGTCACCTTCTTCCTCCATGCTAATACCAGGCTTCAAATGGGATATATACTGGTATACTCTTTGGTATCTATGTGCTTAACGGCATGCTTGGTCTCTATGCCATTAGAGTAGCAAGTGTAAATCCTGTCCTATTATACCCGACGCCAAAGCAGCTACTTGTTCTTTACCCCCAAAAGCATATCATGCAACCCTGATGCTACTGTGATGATTTCCCAGGCATCCTGGCATCCTCCAAGTGGTCCCTGAGGCACTTGTTGAGGCATTCTATCACTATATACTACACATGAAGGGACGCAGAGCCTAGAGACTCTCAGGTTTCCTTTACAAGCTGCGCCAGGAGCCTTGCCACCTTACATGAATTTGGGAGATACAGGAGGCTGTGGTTTTCCTAGGGGAAAACACTAGAGGTTCTTCTGAAGAGCTCCCCCTCCCACACATCCACATCTACCACACACATATCCCTCATTATTCTCTGTAGGCTCGCTGCCATTGTCCTAGATTTGAATGGTAGCATTTTCGTGCTGTGCTGGGATCTTGGGCCTCATTCAAGCCCTAGCATACTCCCTGTCAACTTTCATTATATTTTCTATTTCTTGTGCTAACTTCCCTAGTCTGCTGCAGACCTCAGCAGAAAATTCCTTGAAAACGGCTACGAAAATCCTTGCTCGAGTAATCTGTTCCTTGGGCAGCAACCGCTTTACACACAAACATGCCATGGAGTTAGTATCAGAGTGAATGCAGCAACTCCCCATTCTTGCTGGTTCCATGGCATGGCATCACACTACAGCAGTCACCCATGGGGATGACCTCTGGTCTGGTTCATTTCTCCTCACTCATGCTTAGGATGGAGGTATCATCTCTACTGCTTCGCATTATATTGAACATAGGTCATATGGGGCAGGACAATCCAGATCACTGATATAGCTGTCAGTAAGGATCTGTATGTGAATGCCAAAAGTCTAAAAAATAAGATTTGAGAGTTAGAATGAATGGCACTGAATGAAGATGTAGACATAATTGGCTTCTCAGAGATCTGGTAGGAGGAAGATAATCAATGGGATACTCTGATACCAGGGTACACAATAATTCAAAATGATAGGCCAGGGCTGACTGGTGAAGGGATGGCGCTGTATGTTAATGATAGCATAGAATCAAACAGAATAAATAGAAGACAAACTAAAATGTGGAATCTCTACAGAGAAAGAATCCATATGTAATGGGGAAGAGTATAACGATGGGGATATACTACCATTTGCTTGGCTAGGTAGAAAAGACAGACAGTGAAATGCTAACAAATTAGGCAACACAATAATAATGGGAGATTTCAGTTACTCCAATATTGATTAGGTAAATGTCTCATAGGGACATTCTAGGGAGGTAAAGTTTCTAGATGCCATAAATGACTGCTTTATGGAGCAGATGGTCCTGGAATTAACAAGAGGGAGGACTTCTCTAGATCTAATCCTTACTGAGATACAGGATCTGGTGCAAGATGTAACAATGATGGGGCTGCTTGGCAATAGTGATCATAAAACAATCAAAGTTAACAAAACCATTGAAAGGAGGATATTAAAGAAAATTACTGCAGTAGCATTTTTTTAAAAAGTAGACTATTATAAAATGAGGAAATTAGACAATTCAAAGGAAGGGTTGCAAAGGTTAAAGTTTTGCTTGCAGCATGCATGCTTTTAAAAACACCATTTTGGAAGCCCAGACTAAATATTTTCCATGCATTAAAAACAGTAGGAATAAGACTAAAAACTGCCTGCATGGTCATCTGGTGAGGTGAAAGAGGATACTAAAGCCAAAAGGACATCTTTCAAAAACTGTAAGGTGGATCCAAATGAAAATAGGAAAGAACATAAGTACTGTTAAGCTAGATGTAAAGCATTAATAAGCAAGACCAAAAGAAAATTTGAAAAGAAGCCTGCTAGAGAGCCTAAAACCTCAAAATAAGTCTTTTTCAAGTATATTCAAAGCAAGAAGCCTGTGAAGGAATCAGTAGCACTACTAGGTGACCCAAGGATAAAAGGGGCAGAAAAGGTCCTTAATGAGGTGTCTCCATGTTCTCAGGTAGATTTGAAAATAAAAGCTAGGGCAGATCACAAAATAATTGAATCAAGACAAATCACATGAATATCCAACAATATGAAAAATATTATAAACTACAGAGATGATAACATAGGTTTTCCCAAAAGCACTTCTTAAAAACATACAGAATTCCTATCTGAGTGTAGTATCCCTGTCAAATGCCTTCAGAAGGAAGTGATGCTCTTTTCCTCTCCTGTTCCTGTCAAGCTTTGGGAAAAGCCTCCTCTAAAAGTATTCAGAGTTTTCTTTCTTGGAGTTACAACTTTAATATCCTGGTATAGTCTGTATTAAAAAAAAAAAAAAAAAAAAGAATTGGCCCCCTTGAAATCATGCCTGGTTTATTCCAGGAACAGAAGATTACACCATGGACTTCTTCCTGGTTTTGAGTTGGATTATCTGTATGCTTTAAAGCTGTCTTGGATTCTGTAACTTTCAACAAGGAAACTAGCACGAGGATCTTATCAGCAGGGTTACAGTCCTGCTACAGGTCTCATCAGAGCTGTGCTAAATTAAGTATTTTTAGGATTTGTATTTTTTGCCTTTTCTGTGAGTTCTTTCCGCCCAGAAAAGTGGGGCATATTATTGCCTCCAACTTCATTTTGGAATGTTGATCTTGGTGCTCTTGAAAATACTATAGTGCTTGTGGCTGAGTAGGGGGGGTCTTGTTCTTCCTCAGACAAACTACTAAAGCAATGCCAAAGTTTAGGTAACATTTTGGTGAAGGGACCAGATAGTCCAAGTCTCCCAAGTCTTCCAGGAGGCTCCCTTGCTGCCTGCTCCATCTCCTGCCTCCCTGATAATCTGCCTCCATCTCCCAGCAGTTGCTACCCACATTGCACAACAATTTCAACAGCATTTCAGGTCCTAATAGCCTCACGAATATAACCCCTCTTCTAGCGCTTGTATGAAAGAAGCAGTCACATTCAGTACCAGGGTGTAGTCCAGCAAAGTCTCTCCAAATCCTAGCATGGACTCTACCAATGGGGAGGAGGATAGAGCTCCAGGGCCCAAGGGTGTAAGCTCAGCCTGTAAATCCCCATGCCAGTGACCAAGCTGAGAAATGAAGGAGGGATTTCCAAATAAACGCTTACTGGTCAGCTTGTTCAATGGTAATCAAATGACACCTTCTTACAGCCATAATCATTCTATTAATTCAAGTCCTCAAATGAGTCCGCATCTGTGTCCCTTGGCATTTCCCCAGGGTTCCCCTTTCTTCCTGTGAGTGGAGTATTAAGCTGCTTAGGATGGAATGGAATGGATCTCTTATCCCTGTTGGATCTCCTCTTCCATAGACCTCTGGTCCACTGTTTGAATCCAAAGTCTCCAAACTTCTCCTTGACAGAAACTCCTATGGGGGGGGGGGAGGGCTCAGGTTTCCCCTCTCTCCTCCAGATGGTAATGCCATGCTCTCAACCTCCTCCTAGAAGTCATGGGGATTCTTCAGACTGAATGAGCCAAAATTAATGCAAAAACGGGAAAAAAAAAATCCTTGTTTTTCTTCACTTCTCTGTCATGGGTAGGAAGGGTGTAGAGTAAACTTCCAAATTAAAAAAATAATCCAGACATACGAGTACTCAAAGACACTCAAAACTCAGAGATTCACTGTCTAACCACCGGATGTGGTTCAGAATAGGTACATTTCTCACTTCTTGTCCTGTTCAGCCAAGGAATTTGAGCCAATACTAGGTAAAGTTAAGGGAACTAGAAAAAAATAGATCCATCTCATCCAACTCCAAATCACATCTGCCATACTAAACCTAGAAGTCACCTGCTAACTTGGAGGCAGGAAAATAGCGCCCCAACATCCTGAGGTGAGGGTACACCCCCTCCACTCCTTCGCTCTTTGGCGCTAACGCCAGGCTGCAAGTCTAGTGACAATTCCATGGGATTTGTGCACGTCTACCATGTGCACAAATAATTAGTGACACCAAGGATTGCTTTTCATCATAGTTTCGTTTATTTTTCCCTCTTAAGCTTTAGTCATTTGCGGGGCTGTAGGTCTACCCCTCTGGCAGGGCCCTGAGCTGGTAACTTTGTTGGGAGCAGTCTAGGGATGTGAATCGTTTTTCAACGATTAAAATTATCGTCCGATAATGTTTATATCGTCTTAAATCGTTATAGAACACGATACAATAGAAATTCTAACGATTTATCGTTAAAAATCGTTAAATCGTGTTAGTGCGCACTAACTCCCCGTTAGTGCGCACTAACTCGATTTAGTGCGCACTAACTGAAAATGATACAAATAAACACTTTCCAGGTCACTGAAGGTCAGTTAGGAATGAATATGTGTTCCTATTGGCTGGCTGCCCTCTTATCTATTGATATTACCAAGGTTACCACTGAGGTGATGGTTGGGGGGATGGGAAATGGAACTGGAAACTAACGAACACCAACAGAAAATGAAACAAAGTGTTCACACTTCCCAGGTCAGTAAAGGTCACTTAGGAATGAATATGTATGTATGTATTCCTATTGGCTGGCTGTGCTCTTATCTATTGATGTTACCAATATGGTTGGGGGGATGTGAAATGGAAACAGTTGGAAGCTTGACAAAAAAAGTAATGTAATGATCAGCACTCACGTGACTAGAACTTGTTTGTTTATTATTTTTGTTAGCAGGCACCTGAAATGCTAGTGCATGTTGAATTTGCCAATCACTGTGCATTTTAGAAAGGTGGTCCTGGCTGGAACTGTACACAGTTCAAATATATGTAATTGATTGTTGGTAAGTGTATTTTTTAAGTAGCCACACTGGCACCAGTATGTTTACTTTTCCTCCTACTTAACTCACTAGCTCAGCTTTGTAAGAAGGGCTTCTCTGCTTGTGTGTTGTTTTTGTTTGGTGTGAGGAGAGCAGAAACATCAGATCTTTATTCAATCTACTACAGTCATCTCTTACAGTGCCCTATCCCTATTAATACCAGGAGTGTTGTGATCTTCCTGCACACAGTGCCCTAACCCTGATACCAGTCTGAGACAGCTCCCTCCCTGCATTACTAGTGAGAGGCTGGCTTCACAGACAGGGGGGAGCTGCCTGACCCTCACTCCTGACTTCCCCCATGTCCCAGCTAGTGAATGGTGTGTGGGTGAGGGGGGGGGGGGAGGATGGTGAAGTCTGAGACAGCTCCCTCCCTGCATTACTAGTGAGAGGCTGGCTTCACAGACAGGGGGGAGCTGCTTGACCCTCACTCCTGACTTCCCCCATGTCCCAGCTAGTGAATGGTGTGTGGGTGAGGGGGGGGGGGGGGGATGGTGAAGTCTGAGACAGCTCCCTCCCTGCATTACTAGTGAGAGGCTGGCTTCGCAGACAGGGGGGAGCTGCCTGACCCTCACTCCTGACTTCCCCCATGTCCCAGCTAGTGAATGGTGTGTGGGTGAGGGGGGGGGGGGGGATGGTGAAGTCTGAGACAGCTCCCTCCCTGCATTACTAGTGAGAGGCTGGCTTCACAGACAGGGGGGAGCTGCCTGACCCTCACTCCTGACTTCCCCCATGTCCCAGCTAGTGAATGGTGTGTGGGTGGGGGGGGGGGGAGGATGGTGAAGTCTGAGACAGCTCCCTCCCTGCATTACTAGTGAGAGGCTGGCTTCACAGACAGGGGGGAGCTGCCTGTCCCTCACTCCTGACTTCCCCCATGTCCCAGCTAGTGAATGGTGTGTGGGTGAGGGGGGGGTGGGGTGGATGGTGAAGTCTGAGACAGCTCCCTCCCTGCATTACTAGTGAGAGGCTGGCTTCACAGACAGGGGGGAGCTGCCTGACCCTCACTCCTGACTTCCCCCATGTCCCAGCTAGTGAATGGTGTGTGGGTAAGGGGGGGGGGGGAGGATGGTGAAGTCTGAGACAGCTCCCTCCCTGCATTACTAGTGAGAGGCTGGCTTCACAGACAGGGGGGAGCTGCCTGACCCTCACTCCTCCGGGGTATTGTGATCTTCCTGCACACAGTGCCCTATCCCTGATACCAGGGGTGTTGTGATCTTACTGCATGCAGTGCCCTGTCCCTATTAATACCAGGAGTGTTGTGATCTTCCTGCATGCAGTGCCCTATCCCTATTAATACCAGGAGTGTTGTGATCTTCCTGCATGCAGTGCCCTATCCCTGATATCGGGATGTGTGCAAGAAGATCACAACACCCCCGGTATCAGGAATAGGGCACTGTGTGCAGGAAGATCACAACACCCCCAGTATCAGGAATAGGGCACTGTGTGCAGGAAGATCACAACACCCCTGGTATTAATAGGGATAGGGCACTGTGTGCAGGAAGATCACAACACTCCTGGTATTAATAGGGATAGGGCACTGTGTGCAGGAAGATCACAATACCCCTGGTATCAGGGTTAGGGCACAAGTTCTAGTCACATTGACTGATAACATTACTTGTTTTGTCAAGCTACCAACTGTTTCCATTTCCCATCCCCCATATACTGTCAGTAGGAAACTTGGTAACATGAATAAATAAGAGGGCAGCCAATAGGAATACATATTCATTCCTAAACTGACCTTAACTGACCTGAAAAGTGTCAAATTGTATCATTTTCAGTTAGTGCGCACTAACTCCCAGTTAGTGCGCACTAACTCCCGTTAGTGCGCACTAACTCGAGTTAGTGCGCACTAATCGGAAAAAACGATTTTTAACGATTTTTTAACTAAAAAATCGTGCCTAAGACGATTTTCTTGCCCTGCCACACGATTTCTATCGTTAAGACGATATGGAAAACGATTCACATCCCTAGAGCAGTCTGCACAGGTCCCAGGACTTAGGGAGCATGCAAAGCACGAGCAGAGAAAGTTACAGCATTTTGTTCCCTGGGCTTTAATAGCCCTGTAACATTTCCTTTGCTCAGGAGTGCCTAACTGCTCCCTCACTGTTTTCCTTCATCCAGAAATTGGGGTTGGTTTGGTCTTTTTTCCCCCTTTCTCCCATGGCTTGCCTCCAGTGATGAAGACGTAGGTACAATCTCAGCACTCACACTCCTCCACCAGCTCAGCTTGCCTCTGTGACACAGAGGGAAAGAGATGGATTAGCTGGAAGAGGCAGAGAAGACTTCTACAAAAAAACAAAACAAAAATAAACCCTCGATGTTACTCATGCCAGAACTGTCACGTGATCTTTTATATCCACAGGATTTTAGTTTGCCATCTCTGCTGCAAGGCTTTACCCTAGACAAAAACTATATATTATACAGTGTATATATATATTATAGCCCACTTACATTTCTACCTAAAAAAATAAATTAATTCCAGGAAAAAAATATGCCTATTCCTTTACTTCTATATGGCAGCAAAAAGGAAGGATACAAGGAAAAAAAAAAGATATTTTTTATTGATTAGATAACTTAGGACAGTTTATTTCATGTGTATTTTTAAATACATGGCTTCTAACATTAGAGGTATAATAACTGATTCTTGATGTGTTGCGTTTCTTTCCTTATGTTTGCCCCAAGCCTTGCAGAGTTTAGCAAACTCCTGTGTTATGGTGCCTGCCAGTTTTAAGCAGGAGCAGGTTGAGCTCTCCTGCCCAGGCCCACCTGTCTTTCTCCCTGAAGTTCACAATCCAGGCTCAAGCTGTCTAGGGTGCAGCCTTGCAGGAGAGATGGCAAACTAAGATCCTGTGGACATAAAAGATCACGTGGCAGTTCTGGCATGAGTCACGACGAGTTATACAACATAAGCCCACTTACATTTCTCCTGAGAAAAAGGACCCAGTTCTAGAAAAAAAAAATAAATTCCCTGCTCCTTTCTAATTTATTAATTTCTGGAATAAAGTAAAGCATTTTGGATTAAACTGCCCTAGACAAAGAAATAGTCTTCCATTTATTTTTACATTTTGTTCACGTGGGTTACTATCAAACAACCAAATACTTCGATTTGTGCTTTGCCATGTTAGCGTGAGTGACTCTCACATAATACACTGCACGTATTTTTAGATGACAGGGCTTGCTTAGAAATGTCAAGATACTGAAACTGATGGTTATTCATTAACGATCAAAGCTGAAAGGAAAACTGATTGCTATTCACAGCATAAAAAGTCTTCTAATAAATAAAAACAGCAATAGCATTCTTCCCAGAACAGCAAGGTACCTACAGAATTGGACTAATTCTCTTGCCAGGAGCAGGAGGCATCAGAAGCTCCAAAACCGAGATTATTTGGGTTAGTCTCACCCTAGACAAGGTAGCACAACTCCAAGTGGATGAGCTCAAAATACCTTTGTTAACGGAGGTGAACGATCTTGAAGTCATTCTTGAACACACACATAGAGGGGCCGATGCAATAATGTGCGGTCAGCCTAGTGCACAGGTTAATCCGTGGTTGGACAAGCGTTTTGGATGCGCTAGACTAATACCCGATGCAATAAGGGGATTAGGGCGTCCAAAACGCGTGTCCAAATGCGTAGCTAATAGCGCTCATCACATGTAAATGCCATGTAGATGAGGCTATTAGCTGTTGCCCCCAATGCAAAAAATCGCCGGTCGATCAATGCACCCTTTTTAACACAGCAAATTTAACACCAGCCCCGGAGCTGCCGTTAAGTTATCGCGCGAGTCAAGACCACATGAAAAAACAAAAAACAAAAGGTCTCTGTGATTCCTGCAACTTAGTATCATTGCGATACTAAGTTCTACTGCTTGCAGCGTTTAAAATTAGGGGAAAATGTAAGGGCTCGAATACAAAAAAAAATAATTCTGAGCACACAATATACACACTGCAGGCGTGCATATATATTGTGCATGTGAGTTATCTGCGGCGGGATAAAACAGACACTCGTATTGAGCACCCATTTTCCTGGCCTGCGCACAGCCACGTCTCCCAGGTGCCTGATGCTTTTGAGTGCTAGGAACGCACAATTTTAGCTGAGTGCGTCCTTTTTAACATGGCAGCTCATTAAAATATAGTATTGCATGCCCAGGAAAGGTGGATATGCACGCATTGAAAAAACGGGAACCCAGTTTAGAAGCATGTTTTTACGTGTGTGATATTGCATTGGCCTAAGAGTCAGTGGCAAAAAGGCTTTTTTTTTTTTATTTTTTAAATTCAGCACTTGAAAACTTTTTTGCAGCTATCAAGTTTTAGTGCTTTTATGCAAGCCCTTGTACTAGTTGGGGTAGATTATTGCAACTCTGTGTATCTGGTTCTTCTAATTTCTTATAGTTACATCTTACAACTCAAGCTGTGGCTCCTATTGTCTCCATCTGCAATAAAGAGATAGAATTTAGAGATGTGAATCGTGTCCTCGATCGTCTTAACGATCGATTTCGGCTGGGAGGGGGAGGGAATCGTATTGTTGCCGTTTGGGGGGGTAAAATATTGTGATATATCGTTAAAATCGTTAAAACCCGCTAAAACCCACCCCCGACCCTTTAAATTAAATCCCCCACCCTCCCGAACCCCCCCCAAATGACTTAAATTACCTGGTGGTCCAGCGGCGGTCTGGAACGGCAGCGGTCCAGAACGGGCTCCTGCTACTGAATCTTGTTGTCTTCGGCCGGCGCCATTTTCCAAAATGGCGCCAAAAAATGGCGGCGGCCATAGACCAACAGGATTCGACGGCAGGAGGTCCTTCCGGACCCCCGCTGGACTTTTGGCAAGTCTTGTGGGGGTCAGGAGGCCCCCCCCCCAAGCTGGCCAAAAGTTCCTGGAGGTCCAGCGGGGGTCAGGGAGCGATTTCCCGCCGCGAATCGTTTTCCGTACAGAAAATGGCGCCGGCAGGAGATAGACTGCAGGAGGTCATTCAGCGAGGCGCAGGAACCCTCGCTGAACGACCTCCTGCAGTCGATCTCCTGCCGGCGCCATTTTCCGTACGGAAAACGATTCGCGGCGGGAAATCGCTCCCTGACCCCCGCTGGACCTCCAGGAACTTTTGGCCAGCTTGGGGGGGGCCTCCTGACCCCCACAAGACTTGCCAAAAGTCCAGCGGGGGTCCGGAAGGACCTCCTGCCGTCGAATCCTGTTGGTCTATGGCCGCCGCCATTTTTCGGCGCCATTTTGGAAAATGGTGCCGGCCGAAGACAACAAGATTCAGTAGCAGGAGCCCGTTCCGGACCGCTGCCGTTCCGGACCCCCAGGTAATTTAAGTCATTTGGGGGGGGGGGTTCGGGAGGGTGGGGGATTGAAGGAGGTAGGATTTGGCAAGGAAATGTTTAAGTTATTTGGGGGGGGGGTTCGGGAGGGTGGGGGATTTAATTTAAAGGGTCGGGGATGGGTTTTAGCGGGTTTTAGTGTGCCGGCTCACGATTCTAACGATTTATAACGATAAATCGTTAGAATCTCTATTGTATTGTGTTCCATAACGGTTTAAGACGATATTAAAATTATCGGACGATAATTTTAATCGTCCTAAAACGATTCACATCCCTAATAGAATTACACCAGTTAACAAGCTCCACTGGCTCCCCTTTCTTTTGAAAAGTAATGTTTAAGATGCTTACATTCATGGCCATTATGGGCTGCTGATTATTTAAAATCAGCTTTGATTGAGTATAAACCTATTAGAGCGCTCTAATCTGCTGGTGATCCTAGACTCTGTATTCCTTCAGTTCACAGGGATCAGGAATAGATCTTTTGCCTGCATGGGACCAATATTTTGGAATGCTCTTCTGCTTGAGATCCATTTGGAAATTGACTTTCTATCCTTTCTGAAGAAAGTCAAGACTTTGGAATGAATTTTCCAAGAGTTACGTGTGCAAAATTTAGCATATATGCGCATAAGTATCCATAAAGTCTAGAGGACATGAATGAAGAGTGGGTGGCTCGCGGGAATGACTGTTACTACCTGGAGATAATACCCTTATTCAATAAACATACACATGGTTAATGCGACTCTAACATTGCTCTAAGCTTCAACAGCAAGAGGAAATGTGGAAAAAAGGATTTGCATTCACAAAAAAGCAGGGAGTAGCTTGCTTGTTATGGTGGTTACTACCCCAAACCAAATAAGCCTGATACTTCACTTTCAATGCATATCCAGCATAGCTCTCTGCTTCAATGGCAGGGGAGAAAGACTGATACTTCACGCATATCCAGCATAGCTCTCTGCTTCAACGGCAGGGGAGAAAGACTGAATCTTCATGCATATCCAGCATAGCTCTCTGCTTCAACAGCAGGGGAGAAAGACTGATACTTCATGCATATCCAGCATAGCTCTCTGCTTCAATGGCAGGGGAGAAAGTCTGATACTTCACTTTCAATACATATTCAGCATAGCTCTCTACTTCAACTGCAGGGGGAATGAAGAAAAGTGGATCTATATACAGACAACAACCAACAAGGACTGAATCACATAGTCTGGGTAAACAAGCATGGGTGTAGCTTGCTTATTGTGGCGGTTACTACTCTTAATTAATTAAGCTAGATATTTCACTTAGATGCAGTTCCAACACTGCTCTCTACATTAATGGTGGGAGTGGAAGGGAAATAGAACCAAAAGGTTACTAAGAGCCAAGAGTAACAAGTATTAGAAAAAAAAAAGTGCAAAACTTGCTGGGCAGACTGGCCATTTGGTCTTCTTTTGCCGTCATTTCTATGTTTCTATATTTTATAAGCATTGAAAGTATGTGCGAACTTTACATTTCATGCGCACAGTCAGCATATGTGCAAAAAAAGGGGTGGTCTAGGGGCATTCCAAGGTGAGGTGAGTTAATGCACATAAATTTCTAATTTGTAAGAGACTTAAGTGCGTAATTTATCTTGCATGATTCAGACAATTTTATTATGTAGTACTGATTGCGGGGGGGGGGTGAACAGGGAGGAGATCAGGCTGAAGAATCAGAAGGGTCTCAATGGTCTGGAGAAGGAATGGGCTTGCTCCTATTTTACCTCTTTAAGATGGCCTCTTTATTTTTATTAAGGACATATTGAAGCCTATTTTATTACTTTTATTGTTTTTTGTTGTTCTGTTTTTAGCTTGTGGGAAAATCTTATTTGACCATTGATCCTAAGCTATCAACACTATGGAGTATTTTCACTTTGGGGATATATATTGTTTGTGTTCTGTTATTTGCTTTGTATGTTATTGCAGTTTTATTGATATGCATTTTATGCTCTTGCGATTCCCTATGAGCAAAATATCAAATTAGTGGAATATACATTTTCAGTAAATAAATGAAATAAATGTTTCCTCTCAAACATAAGATTAGTGACGCTGTGATGCTTTTTTTATGGTGATCAATTTTGTTAGAAAATGGGCCTTGTAGAATTTCACTGTAATAATGATAAAAATGTGCAGGAGTTACTCTGGAGGATAAAAACAGTATCTGGTGGATTTTAAAAGTGCTATGTGTGCCAGAGCTGGGAGATACACGCGTGACTTGCCCGGCACACACTGCACAGATTTTAAAAACCTCACAAGTACGCACATATCTGCTGGTATGCGTACAAATAAAATATTTCAAAAAGAGGCGGAGCATGGGCAGGCTGAGTCTCTAAAATGAAGGTATTTACGTGCACCAGTGCACGCTGGGGTATCCCACTGCATAACATTACTTCTGCTATGGACGGCATGTAAGTAATAAAATAAAAACTAGGCTACTCAAAGGGGTTTTAATAGTCAGGGCTAATGGGGTAAAAGGGAGGTAAATTAGCTAGGGGATTTAGGACGTTCTTTACTGGGGCGAGCTGTGAATGAACTGGTGAAATAGGCAATTGCGTCGCCACTCGTATCTACTAAAATCCCCCTCACTTACGCGAGGCGGCATTTGCGCGCACTGGAACGCGTCAATATAAAGTCATGCCACATGTATGCGCATATAGCCAATTTTATAACAGGTACAAGTATACGCGCATATATGCGCATATGTTTTAAAATCGCTGCGTCCATGAGTGCGAGCTGGCAAACGCGCACCCATGTGCGCACGCGCAGGTCTGAAAAATTAACCTTTGAGTTTTGTCATGACCAAAAATACCGAATTTCATTATCTTGCTTCAGACCACGATATCTGAAAAGAGAAGGGTGCAGCCTTGCCCTTGCTCTCAGTAGTCCTGGGGGAATTCTGCGCTTCTGAGGACGACAGAATTTGCGCAGAATTCTCCTCCTGCGCAGAATTTAGGTTTTTTTTGCTCAGAATTTCAGAAAAAGGCCCTGTGGGCCACGAGCAAGCGGAGTCCGGCCCAGGGCAGCCACTGACCGCGAGAGGAGTCCATCCCGCTTGCTGCGAAGACCAGGCCCAGGGCAGCTGCTGGCCACGAACAAAGACCATCCCGCTCGCGGTGCAGATCAGGCCCGGGACAGCAGCTGGCCGTGAGGAGAGTTCATCCCGCTCGCGGTGAAGATCAGGCCCGGGGCAGCCACATCAGGCCCGGGGCAGCTGCTGGCTGCAAGTGGAGTCCATACCTCTTGTGGCAAAGATCAGACCGAGGATCAGCTGGCCGTGAGCGGAGCAGTGAAGATCAGCAGGCCCAGCAGCAAAGAAAGTCTGGCATAAGAGCATGAGTGAGAGACTGGGATCATGTATGTGTGATTGAGGTACTGTGTATGTATGAGAGAAAGAAAGGGGGAGCTTGTATGAGGCTATGTGTGTGTGCAACAGATAGAGGGGCCCCTTGTGAGGGAGTGGGTATATGCAGGAGAGAGAAGGAGCCTGGGAGATGGGGTATTTGTGTGTGCAAGAGAGAGAGGGAGCTTGTGTGAGGGAGTGTGGGTGTGAGAGAGTGACAGAGGGAACCTCTGTGAGGGTGTGTGTGTGTGCGCGCTTGTGCGAGAGAGAGAGAGAAAGAGAGACAGAAGGAGCTTGTGTGTGAGAGAGGTACAGAAGAAGCCTGTGTGAGAGAATGTGTGGGTGTGTGTGACAGACAGAGGGAGGGTGTGTGTATGTGTTTATGAGAGGGACAGAGAAAGCCTGTGTAAGGGCCTGAATGAGAAAGGGGTCAAACTATGAGAATAGAGGCCTAGGGGGTGGTGGAAATAGAATGGAAGGACTTGAGCGTGGAGGGGAAGAGAAGTGATAGTTGAGAGCAGAGGAGTTGGGGCCTAAAAGGGCAAAGTGAAAGAAGTCTGGTCAGGAGAGTAGGGAGAGAGGTAGTAGGGCCATGCTTACAATGTACTTCTAGGGAAATTCTGCTCAAAATATTTAAAACTCTGCATCTTTGAGTAATAACTTTTCTATATTGCATTTTAAATTAATTACTTAAAATAACGCAATATACATCAGCCTTTAATTAACAAAGTATACATAATTTTGCAGAATTTTAAATTCTTGTGTGCAGAATTTTTTATTTTTTTTGCGCAGAATTCCCCCAAGCAGGCGCAAAAGGTGAAATAAGAAATTGCGGGGGGGAAGGTTAGGGGAAGGGGTGGGAAGGTTAGTTAAGAGGGGAGGGAATGGGAGAAAGCAGCACGGCCTGGTGCGGACTCGGCGTGCTCAAGGTGCACAATTGTGCACCCCCTTTTGGGCGTACATAAGTGTGCGCTGGGTAGTGCGTGCACATGTATGCCCGCGCGCAGGTTGAAAATCTACCCCTATGATCATACTGACCAGAGACACAGGTCAGGAAAGGTACTGCTAGCAGGTTCCTCCTGGTCCGAGCATGTAGCTCACAGAAGCTGCATACTTCTCTGTACAATGTGCAGAACACCTCAGCCCTCCTGCTTTACGTTACAGTCAAGGCTGGGTGCAGCTGTACATCCCCTACCACAAACACCGGCCCTAAATTCAGATAAAGACGATATTGTACTGGGGGATAAGGAGGCAGCAGTTCTGCCTTCAGAGCTTGGGCAGGCACCGGGTGGGCCTGGCACTAGTCTGTAGGATGCTACCACCTGATGAGGACAATCAGGGACAGTATTCCTAGGTCTATGCCCTCCTTCCACTGATGCACAGCAGCATCACAGTCTCTGTGGTGGCCCTCAACAGATGTCTGTAGGCTGCTGTCTAGTGACATCTTAAAATAGTCCCACACACATGGTCTTCTGGCAGCATGCAATGGAGAAAAGCACAAATAGGTAGCTCTTTATATTGCATATTGTTTTTTGTTTTTTTTTAAATGTGCACCCTTGAAAAAATCAAACACCAAAAATCCCCTGGTTATTTTTATAATATTCGGCATGCATACCTTTCCGGCCAACATATTTTAATAACTCAAATGCAAAATAAAAAAAAAATGTTTGCATTCAAATAGCTAAATATCCCAGTGCTTCTTTGAGCACACCTATCTCTTGAACATCTTGTCTCAGGATAATGTGTTATTAAAACCACCCACCCTAATACTTCGTGTTTTTCCTCAGGCGAGGAGGAGGTGCAGCAGAACCTGCTTGTATCGCCTCACCAATTTCAGACTGAAGTGATGCAAGCACCGAAGGAAAAAAAACAAAACTAAAAAAGTTTTCAAGTCTCCTTTGTGATGCTCAGTAAAAACTGTTCAGTTATACAAAGCATCACAGCACCACCCGAAATGGGAAGTTGCTGACCTGTGCACCACCACGTTTCTCGCGGGGAGGGAGGATTAGTAGTCTACACTGTAGGACGTGCTTAGGTCAAATAAAACTAAAAGTTTTCAGATTTTATGTTTAAAGGCAACACGTCTGCTGGAGAGGAAGATACTAAGATCTGCAACAGAGTGGACATGCCTGAAGAAGTAGAGAGAATGAAAAGTGATTTAAGAAAGCTTGAAGAGTGGTCAAAGATTTGGCAGCTGGGATTCATGCCAAGAAGTGCAGAGTCATGCATCTGAGGTGCGGCAATCCAAAAGAACTTTAAGTGATGTGCAGTGAAAGACTAATGCGCACGGACTGGGAGAGGGACCTTGATGTGATAGTGTCTGATGATCTGAAGGCGGCGAAGCAGTGTAACAAGGCGATAGCTAAAGCTAGAAGCCTGCTGGGCTACACAGAGAGAAGAATAACCAGTAAGAAAAAAGAAGTGATGGAGATCCAATATGGCGTCCTAGGGAGAGGTCGGCGTTTTTGAGCTCCTGAATCAACGATTTCTACTTTGAATTAACATGCCTCATACCAAAAGAAAGGGCAGGGTGAGGTCAGACGCCTCCATGCCAACCCTACCATCCCTTTTTCAGCCGAGAATCGAGGGGTTCTTCACACCGGCAGTTATATCTACACTCGGGAATGTGTCCGCAGGGTCGCTGGTCTTAGGACGAGACCAGGGCCCATGGACGACCATGCTTCTTTGAGCCCGGGAGCACCAGAGACACCCTCTCCTCCCAGCCAGAGCATAAGCCAGGAGTTGTATTTGCGAACACAGGAGTTAAAGACCGAAGCGGGAGTGAGTATGGAGGACACACCAGGGGAAATGGCGATGGCAAAGTTACCTGTTCCTGTGCTGGGGTCAGTAGGCATGGCGGCTGCCCTGTCTATATCGGCGATTGAGAGCAAGCCAACCCTGCGCGGTGTTACCATTTGACAGGGGAGAGGAGAGGAAACAGCAGATGAATCTCTTCGGATTGAAGAAGTCTGCCGGCAATGTGGGGTAAGGCCAGAATCTGACTGTGCAAAAACTATCCTGACTGAATATCATAACCCTTGACGCGATATGGAATGCTATTGTAAAATTAGAAAATACACTTGAATGGTCTCATTCGTGTTTTCTACTGACCGAGATACAGTCCTTAGGTTATTCTTGAGAAATAGGAGTAAGCAATATTTGGGATATAGAATTTGGATATATCCCGATTTGACGAAATATACTCAAATTCGAAGGAAAAAACATTTCTTATTAGTGAGGGAAGATAATATTGATATCTTATGTTTGTTTCCTATATGTTTCATTTGATCTAATGGTAATTGTATTATTGTGACTTATTACAGTTTCTTTTTTCTTTTTATTATCGTTTATTATTCCCATATTGCCTGTACAACAATTTATGAAGCTTAACATTTAAAATTGCATAAATAAAAAGTAAAAAAAAAAAAAAAAAAAAGAAGTCACAGAACATAGAAGACACATAACAATATCTGGAAAAGCTAAGAGAAGCTAGGAAAGTAGTCAGGAGTGCAAAAATTCAAATGAGAAAATAGAAAATATGATAAAACGGGGGGACAAAACCTTTTTTTAGATATGTTAGTGCTTCTACCTTTTCATGGGTAGGGTTTTTCAAGAGATTGCAATTCTTTCTCCAGGCATAATCTTTAGTCCTCTCTAATACTCCCAGAGCAGATTCACAGGTAGGAACCTTGCCGGGACCTACTGTTTTTGTTTTTGAATTTTGAATTTATCATTTTGCAAATTTGACAAAGAATACACTTTGTGTGAAATACATTTAAGAAATATGAAGAAATTTTAACAAACGAAAATTCTATAAGGACAATTACAGTGTTCCAGAGTACATTTTAAACATGACCCCGACCCACAAATCTCATATCTCAAAACCTATAAAGGTAACAAGAGGGGGGAGTAATTACTACATTATTAAGGAGAAATCATGATCATTATAACAAAGATAGGCGAAAATTACAACACAATTTTTCCTGTTGATCTACTGATATTAGTCATTGGTAGGAGATTGTCTTCTGCTATTTAGGAACTCCTTCAAATGGTCTGGATTGAAAAATATAAAGGTATTATTGGAAATTTTTATGACACATCTGCATGGGTAGCAAAGTTGGAAAATCGCACTCATTGCCGTCACTTCAGGTCTCATAGAAAGGAAGACTTTTCGTCAAAGTTGTGTTGGTCTGGCTAAATCAGGAAACACTAAACAGACTGTCCTTGATATAACACATTTATATTCTTAAAATAAGCTTGCATAATGAGACTAAAGTCTTGCTCAGAGTACAAGGAAACAAATAATACTGCTCTTTCAATCACTTTTAACTCTGAATTTTCCAGATATTGGGTAAGATTTAGGAAATCAGGCCTGTTCCCTTCTACTTTGAAGTATTTCCAGTTCTCTGTACCAAAAAACTTATGTTTTTCACAGGCGTATCTGTTCCAAAGGGATCTTTAAGGCCTCTTGCAGGTATCTTTTAAAGGTTATAAGTGGTAATTCACCCATAATCTTAGGAAAGTTCAGCAGTCTAATATTTAGATGCCTTAGGAAATTTTCAACTGCCGTCAACCTTCTTGAGGAAATTAGAGAGTCCCGCACCAAGCTAGTGGATGTGTCTTGTAATTTCCTAACTTCTATCTTTAAATACTCAGTAGCCACTGCCAGCAGTAGCACTTGCTCTTGCTGTGCTAGCTGGTTGTCTTTGGTTACTGAGTCTAATTTCTTTCCCAAATCTTCAATTCAACAGGTTTGATCCTTAGTTAGTTTGGACATACCTGCCATCAGTCTCCATAGGGAATCCATTCAGACAACCTCAGGTTTGGTATAATCCTCCGTCCATACGTTGTTCAATCCAGATCCTCTCACCGTGTCTCTTTCCTCTCCCGAGGGGGAAGCTGCATCACCGGCCACTACCCTCTCCGAAGGATCCCTGGACCTCAGCAGGCTGGAAATGGACAATTCTTCCAGGTCACTGCCGGTGCAATGTTCTCTCAAACTAGCTTGATGGACTCTCTACCTGGGTAACATCAAGCTAGGTTGAGAGAACATTGCACAAATCTCATCTTTGGGTGGGTTTCCTCACTCCGAAGGTCACTGAATCTTCACAAGAGAGCACTGTTCTGTTCATACGTCTCACTTTGAATGTCAAAATGGCCCCTAACCGTCACCTCGAGTGACTAGGTGGGCCTCCCATAGAGATAAGGGCATTATGGCTAGTCTCAGTCTCTCACTCTCTCTCTTTCTCTCATAGCTTGGCTGGTTCTCCAGAACCTACTAAACATGGACCCCCCAGTGGTTGTATGTAGGAAATACATCAATTCTGGCACTTATCACAAAGTGCAAAAAAGTTATCACAATTTACTCTAAGATAGCACTTTGCATAGGTATTATTGCAATAAACTGCCTATTACCATAAAACACACCCCTTTTTCTATTGCATGCGATATTTAGTGCATTTTGATAAATCTAGGCCTTTAGCTGGTTGTTCATAACACTCCTCATCAATCTGCCTTGTCAGAAAATGATTTAATTCTATTTTAGAAACATAACAGTGGACTCTTCAAAGGTCTCACAGATGATTTTTAAAAATTTTTTCTAGTGATTCTAGTGCCTGTGAAAATTGCCAGAGTGACAACCTTGGAAACCACAGACCTCCATCTTTTTTTTTTGTCACTTTCCCAACCTGGCTCTGAAGATTTCAGACTATTCTTCTGCTAAAAGTAGGTGTTTCATTAGTAAGGTGTCAGTTTATTGGCAAAAATGTGATGAAAAACAGGTTTGGGTGCCCTAGAAATCACTCCCATGGCTGACCTGGGTCAAAACCTCAACATATCATGCTGAAGAGAGGAAAGGCAAGCAAATATAGTGAAATGTAACACTTGGAGATTATGCTGTACCCACATATATGCTGGGCACATGTACAACGGTGAAGCAGATGGTATTCATGCAGCATGTGAAATTGTAAAGAATTCTCTTCCCCTGATCATTGTAAGGAGTCTAAGGGGGGGGGGGGGGAGGGGGGCAGTTCCACCACCATACACCAATTAAATTCTGCTGCATGTGTAGGAGCTCTCAGCAGGCAGAGCAACCCCATACACATTTCCAAGCAGGTTTTATTCTCAATATATGTCAGGGAAAAGCATAGGGACCCCCAGAGTCTCATTAAGGTAAATCATCATTCTCAAAACTGAAAGACTGCTTTATTGTCAAGCCAGGTGAAAATGGCCACCAAACTGGACAATAAGCTACCTTGGAGAGGGTTATCTGTTGCTGTTTCGTGCATCTTTTGTGTAACAAAAGCAGTAGGATGGAATATTGATATCAGCTCATTCTCTACTTCTCATAATGGGGCAGGATTTGCTAACACCAAATCCCCTGCTGGCGCAGCACAAAACAGATACTCACTTGCCTAAGGAGTCACTTATGGGTTTTGACTCCTTCAAGTGAAAGAGATTCTTTCACTTGAATGGGTGAACACCCCACCTTGATTACTGATCATGAATGCAAGAATTATCTCTGGCAAATATTCACAGTTACCTTTCTAGGATCTGATGTACTACTATTCGATGGAATATCCAGCATGTATCAATGTAGATAGTTTCCACCTCCAACTTCAGAAAAGAAGACGCAATTATGTTTCATGGATGGGAAATGTATTTCATCATCTCAGTTTATCATACGATTGATCAGAGAAGCCACTTCTGCAAAGAGGTTTCATGCAGAATAGTGATCTTCTTTGCAGTGATGGGTGTAGAGATGAAATTACTTTTCATTCTACATTCCAGAAAGTTAAGACAGCACAAACATGGATTTCTAAGAAAAGTAACATCCTTTTGGCTGTAGTGCTGATTTACTGTTTTTCCTTCTGCAACTCCCACGACGACTGCCTGAGCACTCAAACCCCCCTGAATATTCCTGTGCTTAACCTTTTTTTTTTTTTTTTGGTATGCTTTTGAATTTTGCAGAATAAAGGTCAACAAGAATAACACTCTCACAGAGTAGGCTGCCTTGGGGTGGCAAGGGAATCCTCTGCTCAGGCTGAAGCTTGAGCTACGCTCATACATCAGAAGGGGACAGCAGCAGCATTCGTTCTTCTCCTCACAGTCCCCCATCTGGCTGCCTACACTCCCAGAAAGGTCAGTCTGGAGGGTCCTTATTTACCTGAGATTTATATAAGGGACACGTCAATTCTTGCTTGGTTTTGAGGTAATAATATTACATAGCCATTTAAGTAATTTGATTCTACAATTTGAATACTGCCATTCCAAATAAATGCCCCCGGAGAAAACAATACAATACCAATAACATAAAATACAATAGGAATAAAACAGAAGAGCATAATAACTATAACATATATTACTGTAAGAATGATATCTCTTCTAGGGCAAAATCATTAATAACAAATATAAATATGAAGCAAAATGACCCAACTTGGTAACACGCAACTGTAAATGAAAGAAGAAATTGCATTTGCCACACGGAACAATTATGGTAAGCACAGGAGAGCTGGAAGATAAGTGCAGTCTGACTCTGCCTGCTCATTTGTAGAGGAAGTTGAGAAAGCAAATTGCAAGATTTAAATGTGATAAGGCTATAAACACCTCACCTCAAGTCTGTTAACAGTGTTACCCTGAGAAACAAACAAAAAAATCCCCCATAAATGAATAAAAACAACTAAAATAACATTAAAGAATGTGCCCAGAGCATTTGCATGTAGGATTATAAATCTGAGCACATTTTATATATTTTTTAAATGTAATTTAAATTTATTTATATTTTCTAAACTGCAATTCTGAATAGGTTATTGCAGCTTTATATAAATTGAAACACAATGTATAGATTCAGTTTTATAACAGAAAATGAACATAATATTCCTTGAACTTAAATGCAATGAAAAGAGAATAAAAGTGAAGTTGTATTGCAAAAACTACCAAGGAAAGCTTTCAAATTTAAAGTATTTGTATTATGAGCAAATAAATAAGCAGACCATAATAGCAATAATCAGCTAATATAATGCCAATGATAAGCACAAATTAAAATACTTCTGTTAAATATAATAAAGATAATTTAACACGCTTCAGGCACAAATAGCAGTAATTACATTTAGAAATTCTATTTGATGAAAGCCAAATTAAAAACCTAGGTTTTCAACTGGCACCTGAAGAATAAATGGAGAACCACAAGGATCCATATTATTGGCAGGATTATTTAATATGTGGGTTGAAGCCCTGGCAAAGATTATTGGTAAAACAGACTGCAAGTGTACAATATATGCTGATGATATTCAAATATACTGCAGTCTAGGGAATGAATACCAAGACAAATATCTGTTTGAGAGAGGTAGAGGCCTGGCTGTCTGACAATAAGTTATGTGTAAATCATTCAAAAACTGAGACATTGTAGTTTTGTTGACAGTCATTGGCAGCTCCTTGCCTTTTAGTATGTAACCCCATCCTGAGGTACATAAAAGATGGGAGGGTTTTTCATATTGGTAGAAGATTCTTTCTCCCAAATGTATTTAGTGGGTTCAGAAGGGTGGTCATGCAAGATGGTGAGGTGGACCTGAATAGAGGGCAGCAGGGGGTGAGAAGCCACTCTTCTGCTGACTGGACAGGGAGGACACCTTCTGTCTCTGCTCCATGAACTCTGGCACTCCGCTTTCAAATAACCAAACTCTTAAACTTTATTTCTCGGTTTTCCAGCCAGCAATTATGTACATGTGGATAAAACCATCAAAACTGAACACTCAAAATTCATGAGCTACAATAGTGAAAAGTAAAATCTTTACCCCAAAACATATTATATGGTACTACCTATGTCTTAGTGTACCAGTTGCTCAGCCTTCACATGAAAATCAATTAGATCTCCCAGTATCACCATTTACCCAGAATATTCAGTTTATATTCCCCAGTTTACCAATCTTCCCTCAACATAAAGGTATATGCACGTTCTGCATCCAAATTCCTACCCTCCCCACACCACAAGGGACAGGCCCAGATTCCTCTACCCATAGGGATGTGAATCGTTTTTGAACGATTAAAAATATCGTCAGATAATTTTAAAATCGTCCAAAATCGTTAGAGTGCACGATACAATACAAATGCCCCCGATTTATCGTCAGTGGCATTTGTATTGTATCATTAAATAGGGCGCGGGAAAACCGGCACACCAAAAAAACCCTAAAACCCACCCCGAACCTTTAAAAAAATCCCCCATCCTCCCGAACCCCCCCAAAATGTTTTAAATTACCTGGGGTCCAGTGGAGGGATCCTGAGGCGATCTCCCTCTCTCTGGCCACGGCTGCGTTGAGAGAAATGGTGCCGGTGGCCCTTTGCCCTTATCATGTGACAGGGCAAAGGTAGCGCCCTCGCCATTTTGGTTCCTGGTTCCCGACGTCACACGTCCAGGAGATCGCCCCCGGACCCCCGCTGGACCCCCAGGGACTTTTGGCCAGCTTGGGGGGGCCTCCTGACCCCCACAAGACTTGTCAAAAGTCCAGCGGGGGTCCGGGAGCGACCTCCTGCACGCGGGCTGTATTGCCAATCTTTAAAATGGCGCCGGCGCTATCTTTGCCCTCACTATGTCATACGGGCGACGGTAGCGCCGGCGCCATTTTGAAGATTGGCAATACGGCCAGCGTGCAGGAGGTCACTCCCGGACCCTCGCTGGACTTTTGGCAAGTCTTGTGGGGGTCAGGAGGCCCCCCCAAGCTGGCCAAAAGTCCCTGGGGGTCCAGCGGGGGTCCGAGGGCGATCTCCTGGATGAGTGACGTCGGGAACCAGGAACCAAAATGGCGCCGGCGCTACCTTTGCCCTGTCACATGATAAGGGCAAAGGGCCACCGGCGCCATTTCTCTCAACGCAGCCATGGCCAGAGAGCTGGAGATCGCGTCGGGACCCCCCCACTGGACCCCAGGTAATTTAAAACATTTTGGGGGGGTTCGGGAGGGTGGGGGATTTGTTTTAAAGGTTCGGGGTGGGTTTTAGGGTTTTTTTGGTGTTCCAGTTTTCCCGCCCTCCCCCGATTTACGATTTTTAACAAAAAAACAACACGACGATAAGATTTCCCTCCCCCCCAGCCAAAAGACGATCGATCACACGATTCACACCTTCTCTACCCATTCTAAAGGATTAAGGCTCACGTACTTAGACTTTTCACATTTATACCGCCCATTAAACCTTTGTCACCTAATCAGGAAAAGCCACCTTCTTAAGGGGACACACACACACACACCACCCCTTAACCCAAACCATATTAACCCATTACATTACGATGCTCCGCTCTATCTAATTCCATCTAGTGATCATTTACTAGTTCTACACATGCAAACATTTAACACATTTCCCACACATTCTCCCCCGGAATATCTTCTACTACTAGAAACCAAACAGAAGTTCAAATTTGGATGTCTCCTCTCAAGTAAGTCTACAAAATGGAGTCATTACACCAAACAAAGAGATACAAATTGTAAGCATTGTCTTAGATGCATGCATGAGAGTTCCTGCCCAAATTTCTAAGCCTGCTTCTTCCAATTATGGAATACTTAAAATTTGTGTCCATTCCATGAATGGAAGGATTTAATTACAGTGATGCATGCGCTGATAATATTGTGTTTGGTCCACTTAAACTCCTCATATGTGGATTTGCTCTAATATCAGCTTAATAGGCTACAGCAGGTGATACAAAATATTATTGCATTCAGGGACTACAGCCTACAATCATATTTCACCTATACTTAAGGCATTGCATGGCTGATAGGGATGCACATTCATTTCAGACGAAAGTGTTTTTCATAATGAAAACTAGGCCTACCTGAATATATCCAAAGACTTTAGGAGATTTTCAGTTTGTTTCCAAAAATGACAAAATAAAAATGCAGGCCCCCCTGGGATCCCCGCTTACAGCCTAACCTTACTGAAGCTGACCAGCTCCTCTCCGGGCTCCCCCATACCCACCACAAATAAGCCGGGAATTGCCAGGGCCCCTCTGCCTCCTCCATTCCCTTGCAAATAAGCCAGGGCCTCCTCTGGACCCTCTGCGCCCAACTTATTTCCAGCACTTCTGCTGGTTGGTTATTCTAGACACCTACTAGCCTCTTGGTAAAGAAATATTTTCTCATGCTTCTTTTCATCTTTTCTCCCTGTAACTTCAGATCATGACTGTTTGTCCTTCACTGTCCTTTTTCTATGGAAATCTTTACCTTCCCATTCTTACTGAAGCCTGTCAAAAGGGTGAATGTTTCTATGCAAAGCCTCATAAGCAAATGTCAGATACCACGGTTAAAATAGTCTCAAAAGCATCTAATTCCCATGCAACACAGCACTCAGAGACCAAGAGTCCCAGAGAGAGCAAATCACACAGATTTGAACCAGGACAGATGTACAGAATATTTTTCCCATAGACACAAAGGGAGATATTTAGTAATTGCTCGCCTTGGGGTAAAGCCTTTGGGTACTTTTTACCCACAGACTTCACACTAATTCTCAAAGAGAAAGTATGCGCATATTTTCCCTTCAAAAATTATCCCAGAAAAACTACTTGTACACTTTTACACCTGTTAATGTGTACACCTAGGGGCAGATTTTAAAAGGGATACGCGCTTAACCCTTTTAAAAGCCTCCTGCGCGCGCTGAGCCTATTTTGCATAGGCTCGGCGACGCGCGCAAGCCCCGGGGCTTGAAAAAATGGGCGGGGAGTGGGCGGGCCGGGGCAGGGTGGGGGCGGGGCCTGAGCCTCCAGGCACAGCGGCCATTTGCCGCTGTGCCCGGGATCGTGGGCTGGCCGTCGCCGGAGGCAGGCGCAATTGAAAAATTAAAGGTAAGGGGGGGGTTTTAGGTGGGGCTGGGGGGCGGGTTAGGTAGGGGAAGGTGGGGGGGGGGGTAAGAAGGAAAGTTCCCTCCGAGGCCGCTCCGATTTCGAAGCGGCCTCGGTGGGAACGGAGGAAGGCTGCGCGGCTCGGCGCTCACAAGTTGCACAATTGTGCACCCCCTTGCGCGTGCCGACCCTGGATTTTATAACATGTGCACGGCTGCACGCGCATGTCATAAAATCAGGCGTAGATTTGTGCGCACACAAATCTACTCCCGCGCGTCGTTTTTAAAATCTGGCCCCTAGTTTTTTGGGGAGAAAATACATTGCATATTTTTGAAAATTATAAATTATGCTCAGAAAAGCAGAATCCCCCTTTCGAGGATTCCTTTGCTCATTGTAAGTAAACTTAATGGGTTAGATATTCAAAGCTGGCCATGTAATAAATTAACCGGTTAGAATATATCCGGCTAAGTTACAATGTATATTCAGCAGCACAGCAAAGCTGCTGAATATATATATATATATATATATATATATATATATATATATATATTCAGCAGCACAGAAAAGCTGCTGAATATATATATATATATATATATATATATATATATATATATTCAGCAGCACAGCAAAGCTGCTGAATATATATATATATATATATATATATATATATTCAGCAGCACAGCAAAGCTGCTGAATATATATATATATATATATATATATATTCAGCAGCTTTCCTGTGCTGCTGAATATATATATATATATATATATATATATATATTCAGCAGCACAGGAAAGCTGCTGAATATATATATATATATATATATATATATATTCAGCAGCCAGGTAAGTGTACCTGGCTAAGTTTAGAACTTCTCTATGGGGCATTTAAGCTTTCACGTATACTTGTATGTCTAACTCCAAATATTGTAAGTTAGCCATATAAGTTATATGGCTAAATAGCACTAAACATGCTTTGAATATCAGGCCTAATGCTTATAGGCCCTACGCATTTAAGTCTACCCACATATAGGATGTACAGTTTTTAAAAAGCCCATTTCTGAGGTAATGGATTTTAAAACTACCCCTGAAATTTGGAAGACCTTGTAATGCATGTGATCAATAATGACTTATCTGGCAAGCCATACTTGTGTATATTCATAAGCAATACTGCCTGCTTTAAGTAGAAGCACTTTATTTTAGAATTACATTAGTCTCTCACAATATCAAATGGGCTGGAAGGAAACAATTGTTTGGTGATAGAATGAGGATTTGTTGCAGCAAAATTTGATTCCTGTAAAAAATATGCACAATAAATAATTTGGTTGCAAAATATCTCATACCCATTATTTTTTTTTTATATAAAGAAGTTTACTATAAAGAAGGAAGAATTTTTATTAATCTTAAAATTTTTTAAATAAACAATGTCAGTTAGCTAAATTATTCGAATAGACCAGGCCTGGCTGCATAAAATTGGCATCACGATTCTTATAACTAAAAGTTTGTAGCCTAGATTGTTTCTTGACCAGGAGCTGGTTCAAATTATAATATTAATTTTCTGACCTCCCAAATTGGTTTCTGAGAGCCGTGGGGGAGGCACTATAAGAGATAGCTGCTGGAAATTTTATTCATCTTTTTGATACTTAGGGATTAGGATAAAAAGGCTCAATAAATAAACCTTATAAATTCATACAATTTGATAAAAGCCAATTCAAACATGTTCTGATTGGTCCTATCTCGTCCTCCACATGCCAGAAAAGCCTTAACTGGCTATTCAGATTGGCAGATTCATCCTCTTCCAGAATATAAAGTCTGTCTAGTGGGTAATACGTGCATCTAGAAATACTTTAACCAGTCTCAAAAGCAACATGAGCACTGATGCGCATAACAAAAACATATAAATGAAGTGAGGTCACTCACTGTCTAGAGGGAATACCTAATAGGGCCATCAACATGCATTTGTTGGAGGGCAGATACGTTGCATTCGGCAAGGGGGGCCCCGATACGTTCATGCGTTCATTCTTATTCGTTTCCCGGCTAAAATGTAATTAACTACAACCCCCCACCCTCCTGACCCCCCCCCAAGACTTACCAAAACTCCCTGGTGGTCCAGCGGGGGGGGGGGAGCCGGGAGCCATCTCCTGCACTTGGGCCGTCAGCTGCCGGTATTCAAAATGGCGCCTATAGCCTTTGACCTTACTATGTAACAGGGGCTACCGGTAGGAGCAATGGATGGCCGGGGCCATCTTGTGCCCCTACCATGTGACAGGGGCTGACCAATGGCACTGGTAGCCCCTGTGACATAGTGAGGGCAAAGGCTACTGGGAGCCGATGGCCCGAGTGCAGGAGGTCACTCCCGGACCCCCCGCTGGACCATCAGAGACTTTTGGCAAGTCTTGTGGTGGTCAGGAGCATCCTCTGCCAAGCCATCATGGCATTAGCCTTCACTTGAAACTACATGTGTAGGTTTTCCCTCCAAACTCACTTAATCCAGACATTAATTTTTACTTCCAATACTGTATATTTGATGACACTGACATACTGTCTCTACCACATTCAATTGTACATGATAAACCTCTAATTCAAATCACTTTCAGTTATATAGCGTATTGTCAGTGTAAATTATTTAACAAAATGTATTATTTTTGCCAGGCTAAGAAGCTCTGAGAAGACATCAGATCCGCCAGACCTACTTTACTGGGCGTCGCCAGGCATGTCGGATGTAGATGAGGTTGCTCCCAGACCTTGTCATAACAAATTTGGAACCCTTTAGGGCACAACCTGGTTCTCCACCCCATACTGTCCAAGGTAAAAGTCAAAGGGAAATGGCATTTTAGGTGTGGTTTTATGCTAGAAATGGGGCATGTTGGTTTGGATCATTTCCAGAAAACAGCTTTCACAGAGTATGCTCACTTTCTGGCTGCTGATTGAGAAGTCACAAATGATCATGCATCGCAAAGCTATTTGAAAGCCTGGGGCCAATGGAAAAGAGCCTTTTGCAAACTTGTAGTACTGAAATAATTTCTCACAAGTTGGGTCTGGGTAACTTTTGAATCAATAATAATAATACATTTCTCTAATGCCTTATCCAAAGCACCTTATTGGACTTGCTGGATATTGGAGGGGTTAGAGCCCTGACTGAAGAACCTGGAGCCTCTGTTTTGATTCCCTTATCCAACACTCACTGTGGGATGTTGTGTAAGTCATTTAATTTCTGTGAGGTCTATATTCAGTAAGCTGGAGAACAGACAAGTTATCTTATCCAAATTCCATGAAACTGGAAGCGTTAGGAATGTACTGAGCTCCTGGCAGCCAGGGGCTTTTGAGGGGTTCCAGGTGGGTAGTAGGGTTTGGGAGGGGCTTGCAGGGAGAGGGTAGGGGGTCTGGATCCACACATGTGAGAGAGAGAGAGAGAGAGAGAGAGAGAGAGAGAGAGAGAGAGAGAGAGAGAGAGAGAGAGAGAGAGAGAGCGAGCACCTTACTATAGTGCCTATGCCCTAGACAGGTATTTTAATCCCTATGGGAGGGCCACCTACTAACTCGGGGTGGGGATTAGGTATCAGTGTCGGGGGTTGGGGGCCACTTTCGCATTCCACATGAGACCTACGGAAAGAACAGTGGTCTCTAGTGCAGATTTGCTGGCCGTCGGAGTGAGGACGCTCACTCCAAGAGGAGATTTGGGCTACATTCTCTCCACCTAGCTTGTTGTTGCCCAGGTAGAGTGTCCATCAAGCTAGGTGGAGAGAACGTTGCCCAAACCACTTCGAGAGAGAGAGAGAGAGAGAGAGAGAGAGAGACTGAAACGGGCTGTCCAGGACTATTGTGGCCTGCGATGATTGAAGGGCAAATATTGTGCACTGCGATGAAACACCGAAAGAATCATCGCACACTGGGAAAACATCGTGTGCGGTGCTAATGTTTTCGCAAATGGCGAAAACATCGCCGCACACGATGTTTCCCCACTGCACGAAAGAAGCCTCATTTGCATTGGTAACGCCCCCTAATGCGTTACCAATGCGATATTGGAAAATGAGGCCCTAACTCTGAATATTGGGGTTAGCTGGACAAGTTATATGGCTAACTTAACTCTGCCTCAGAATGCTCCAACTTATCCACATTCATTTTATCCAGGTAATGATACAATATATCTGGTTAGAGAGGCCATAAATGTAAACCTTGGGGATTGTCCAGGTAACTCAAAATTTACCAGATAAACCTTTTTGAATATAGACCTCTGTGTTCTTAAATTTAATTATAAGCTTATTAGAAAAGGGACCTTCAGCCATGTGAATTACCTTGCTTACAGGGTCAGTCATCAAAATGCATTATGGCGTTAACACACATGATTAGGCGCTAATGTATGCGTTAATACCTTAATGCATGTGATAATTGTGTTACCCAATGGTGTGAATGCAAACATTTAGAAGGGGCAGGATTGGGGAGGGGTTTGGTTGGGTTTAATTAAAATGAGGGACAATATTGCACTGTATGATAGCATAATGCATGCTATCACAAGGTTTTAATGCTGGAAATAGCTACACCTCTTTTCCTGATGATAAGCTGTGTGGGATGCCTGAAATACAATTTGCAATAAACTTTGCAAAGTGCATTTTGGCCTTTTCTGGGCTTGGGAAAGGAGAGGGCATAGTGTAGAGTGTGTAGAGGAGGAGAGAGAGAGAGTCTCTAGGGACAGCTTCACAGTATTCAACTATTTATATCTCTAAAGGAGGGCCAGTTAATAGCTCAAGGTGAGGTGCTGGTGGTGGTTTAGTGTTTAGGGGCCAGTTTTAGATGTGGATTGAGACATACGAATAGCACAGTACACTGAGGTGAAGGTTTGATGTCATTTGGAGTAAGGAAAGTCTCACAAAGATGAGATTTCTACAGTGCTCTCTTGCTCTAGCTTGTTAGAGTCCATTAAGCTAGAGCAAGAGAACATTGTAGAAATCTCATCTTTGTGAAACTTGTACAGTGCTGTACAAAAACATATGAGAGAGTCCCTGCTCAGTAGTAATCAAGACAAACATATGAGGCAAAAAAACAGGGTACAGGTAGGCTTTACTGCACACCCAGCCCCCATACCACTTGCAATATTCAATCAGCCATAAGAAAGATGCTGCAGAGTTGACAGCAAGACTGAAGAGGCAGGAGTCTTCAGGCTGGTTTCTTTGTGCTAGACTGTGTGCAAATATAGTAAAGGCAATAGAAGATGGGGGCTTTCAGGGGGTCCACTGCATTGCACAATTGCTGTACTTGGCAATGACAATAGAAATACATTGCTGAAGAACCTGATAGAAACGTGCAAGAAAAGACCAGGTCATTTCCACAGAAGCATCAAGGTGGGGCAGCTTGTCCATGAGAAGGAGGAATAATTTGGGATGCTTCACAAGCACCTGCTTCAAGATGTTGGCACCTGCTGGAATTCCACCTATTTGATGCTGCAGAGGTAAGTGGAATAGCAGACACCCCTACATGATCTGTCTCTGGAAACATAGATAGATGCGTATTGCCCTCTGGTGCATTATGACTGGGTAGTGATAAGGCAGCTGGAACAAATCCTGAAACCCTGGATCTGAGTTCCAGGAGCACCTACCTTATAGCAGCAGGTGCAAGAGAAACTGAAACCTCTCACAAAAAAGACAAACATATTTGCTACATTTTGTGATCCCTGGGTGAAAGGGAGTCTTGCCCTCCAGTTCCAGCATCTCACATTCATGAAGGAGATGCTGGTAGCTAAGGTGTGTGACCAGGAGCATCAGAGGCTGAGGCACAGTGGGGATGTAGCACAGGAAAGAGTGGCCATCCCAGAGAGTAGTGCAAGAAGGAGCAGCACCCTAACAGCTACCACTTCCTCCCCCCCACCTCAATACACTAAAGTCATGTTGCCTGCAAAGAACCATCTCTCCTGAAACAGGCCATAGCTAAAACAGCTGGCTAGAGAGACCCTCGGCCTACCTCAGCAAAAATTATTCCAGCACACATTTCTGTGACACGCGATCTCATGGACATAGATGCTTTGCATATTGGTCACACAAGTTCACAGTCTGACCAGATTTAGCCAAGATGGCTCAGCACTATCTTTGCTGCCCACCAACTAGAATGCCCAATGAGCATGTTTTCTCAGTGACAGGGGACATTGTGAGCCTTCATCACTCAAGGCTGCTGCCAGAGATGATGGAAAAACTGGTCTTTTTGAAAATCAATCTTTCTTTGCTTGAGTTTTCAGAATTTCCATGTGAATGACAAAATGACTTAAAACACCTTTAGTAGCTTGCTGCTGCTTCGCCTACCTGCTATTCCCCAGATGTACCACCTTAAGGTTCTTGCTGCTATCGCTCTGCCTACCTGCCATGACCCAGATGTACTTCAGTAGGGGTCTTGCTGTTACATGCCTATCAGCAATGCCCCATATGTACCACCTTAGGAATCTTGCTCTTATATGCCTACCCTCCATGTACCAGATATACCTCCTTATGCAGGGGTGCTCAAAACCGGTCCTAAGGGCCCCCCCCCCCAAGCCAGTTGGGTTTTCAGAATATCCCTAATGAATTTGCATGAGATATATTTGCATGCACTATCACCTGTGTATGCAACTATTTCTCAAGCATATTCATTAGGGATATCCTGAAAACCTGACTGGCTGGGTTGGGGCCCATAGGACCGGTTTGAGCACCCCTGTCCTTCTGAGTCTTGCTATCAAATACTTACCCACCATACCCCTGATGTAATACCTTAGGAGTCTTGCTGCTTCTGCTCTTCCTACCTTCCATAACCGAGATGTACCCACTTAGGTAGGGGTCTTGCTGCCGCATGCCTACCTACCATGCTCTTGATATAGGGGTCTTACCGCTACTCTACCTACCTGCTATGCTCCTTATATACCACTTTAGTGGTATTGCTGCTACCTCTCTGCTTATCTACCATTATATACCAGCATGGAAGTTTGGTTCTTCCATGTTTTATGTTGCTTGGATCTCAGCCTATTTCTCTCACCTTATTTATTTGTTGGTTATATTATGATATTTTTTTGTCCCTAGAAAAAAAATGTGGAAAAAGAAAAAAAAATACAAGTTTCTCCTCCTAGCCTATCTTTTTTCTGGTCGTTTGTTTTGTTATACCCATGTACAATACCAGCCTAGTTCTCCCACCTATAATTTGTATATAATAATCTTTCTTTGTTTGTTATACTGGAGTGTTTTGACCCCAGAAAGAAATTGAAGTAAAGAAAAAAAATACTAGTTTCTCCTCCCAGCCCATCTTTTTTCTAGTTCTCTCCCTTACTGTTGTGCTGTACATTTTTAGGATCCCAGCCTAGTTCTCTCACCCTTCTTCTTTATTGCTTATATTGCAATGTGTTGTCCCCAAGAACCCTCAGTCAAAAAGATGAAATGCAGGCTCAAGAGAAAAGATGTACAGGAGATATCTTTCATGTGTTCTCAATGTAGTAAAGGTTTTAGAAGGAAAAGAGGACTAATGCAAAATCCGAAAATCAACAATGGGAAGAGGCTGTGTTCAGCTACAGAATATGGGAAAAGCTTGCTTAATTAAGTAAACCTCATAAATTACCAGGATAGCCACACTAATGAGAGACAACTTACATATACTGATTGTACAAAAGTTTCAATCAGAAAGCAAATTTCACAAGAAACCCAAAATTCCACCGAGCTACAAGATCAATTTCAAGTAGGGAATATAATAAAAGCTTATGTTACAAAAGTGATACCGATGATAGATCATTCTCTTGTACTAAATCTGACAAGGGTCAACTGCTTAGACAGGAAGCAGACACCTCCCATGCTACTCTGCCTTGCTGCTATACCTATCATGCTACACCTTAGAGTTCTTTATGTCACTCTGCCTTGCTGCCATATCCAAGACTCTACTCCATGAGGTATTCTTGCTACTGTGTATGTGATGTGTGTGTAGGGGGAGTTCTGCTTTAAACCTCTCATGGTGCTTTGGTGTATTGGTGCCACTCTTTGTTCAGATTTATCCCTTTATCAGTGTTTTAGGGGTTTTCCTACCATCTTTTCTGCTTCGTTCTCTCTTTATGGTGCCTTAGGATATTGATGAAACTCTTGGTGCCATTTTTCCTCTTGTGCTGCCTTTGAAGGTTTATGCCACTATTGTTGGTGCCCTCATTTGAAGACTCAGCATGTTCCTCTCTCTCTTGCTGCTACTTTGCACCTCTGATGGGGGTCTTTATTCCTCTGCATACTCCTATCACATAACTGGCTAACTTTAAGATAGCTGGATATATTCAGCAGCATGACTGCTGAATATGTATAACCAGTTAACTAGCACAGCTGCACAGTGACTGAATATGGAGTTCATACATATATATGTATACATACACACACAATTCACAATCTTTCTTAGAAAAATGCAATGAAAATTATTATATCCCTGGCTTTTAAACTCAGCCAGCCATAGACTTAAAGATGTGCACATATATACATGGTAGATTAAATATAGACATAACACATGCATATATTGTGGATTGTTTCAATAGATATAAGCACCTGATTCTTGATACTGAAGGTTATGTTGAGTGATTGCTCAGTGCACAGTGTATTATATCACTGACTGCATGAATAGCCTCCCAGTGTAGGCAGTGAGCAAAAACCAATATCAGCATTCAAGGTTGCATGGAACAAATCCAGAGAAGCTTTAGTGATGGGAAGGGGTGGGTAAAGCTGGAAATCAGGAAGTGTATGTGGCAGAGCAAAAGACAGAAAAGATGCACAAGCTAGATGGCCTGGTGGACTGCTTTCAGATTCTCTGTTTCTATTATATTTCTTGCAAGGAAAACCTAAATCCAATCTCACAGGGTAAATATGGAGCTGTGCACAAGGACAAGAAATGAGGAACAGATGTTTTGGAACAGCCTGTCCCACTGAGTCACAAAGAGGAGGGGCGGGGAAGGAAAGGAGGATGGGGGACAACTTTATTCTTAGTGTGGGTGTGGGGTGAGGGTGTACCAGACAGTGCAAACAGAAAACATTTCGCTGTGCTTGAGCAGGCTTAAGGCTGAAGAAGCAGCAGGTTACAGACAGGCTCTGGAGCAGCTACTGGAGGCAAAGCGTTAGAACAGTTTCTTGCAAATGCTAGAATTACAAAAACAGCATCGCTGCCACAAAAGGAAATCTGGTTACAGAGGATGACCTACTGTAGAAAAATTATATCTAATCATTGCTGCAGAACTGGTTTTGGGAACAGGAATGATAATCCTGGCACTGATTAGTAGTGCATAGATTCTCTGTGTTCAGGGACATACCACATAGTACATACAGTGGAGACATTTACCAGAGGTTTTATGCATCCGCTGAAGTGCTGAACCCTGTCTGGCTGTGTGCTGGACTCATGGCAGGATACTCACAAGTCTGCAGGACACTCTGTCAGACAGCATGATATATTATCACATGCACATAGGCAAACTAGAAACACAAAATCCACTCTGTGCAGGGCAGATTTGATGTATCATTTTCCCCTGACATTCTGGGCCTGATTCTTTAAGTTCCTTTTTCCCATAGGCACAGCAAGGGAGAAAAGCCGTAGTCAATTGGGTCCTTTGTGCTACTTTACCATTAAATGTAAATGTAAATGATGTTGCATTACAGAGATAGCACTTTGGCCTCAGTTGACTGCATTACTATAATGCTTCATTGAAACAGATATAATGGGCCCGGCCCACAGGTCCATGGGGTTGTAAGGGAGTGGAGGCCATTTTAATCTTTATCTTTATATTCATACAGATATGCCTTTTAGCATATCTGTATGAATATGCTAAAAGCACCCATGTGCTTTTAGCATATTCATACATTGTGACTCCTAATTTTAAAAGGGGAATAACAAATGTTTACCTTCGAAAATTGATTTCAGGCCATGCAGGCTAAATGCGCCAGTGTACGTTGCCAATAAGGCGGGCTATTAAAAAATGCCCCCCCCTACCATAAACGCCATAACGTGAAATCTCCTGAATGATTCAGAAAAGCAGAGGACACGATTGTTTGCTTACGCTTTCAACTGAGGGGTCCAGTCGGTGTTAAAAATCGGAGTATAAAAATGAAAACTTCAGAATGCCTGCACATGGCTACTCAGTGAGTTCTAGCTCACGCCTGCTCAGTTTACTCAGCCACACTCTGATACTACAAAGTGAAACTGAATCCAAAGCAGATGAGAGAGGGGTCTATCTGTGGCTGTGGTTGTCAGGCAAGCAGCCGACATCATTAGATGTTGGCTAACATGAGCTCCAGCGTGTACAAACATCAATGGCTTAATCTCTTGTTTCTGGCCAGGCAGTTTCCTCAGGTTCCTTCGGTCAACTTCAAATGGCAACTGTCAGGGCTACTGTGCCAGGAGCCTTCATCAAACTACCCAGGGATTGGGGTTTTTATTTTTCTCACAAATGTAACCTTCTCCTCCACTTTCTATATAGCCCAGTCTCCGCGGTGATAGCCCTCGGCCTTCTCCGGATCCCGAGTCTGACTGCATCGTGCAATGGCTGAGACTCCCTCTCCCGGGGGACGGGACTGAGGGTGCTTCCTTCACAGCATCGGGTCCAGGGAGAGCCGAAGCTGAGCTCAGCAAGTTGAACCTCCAAGATCTCTGGCGCATCGATGCGCGGCGCCACCACTGAACCTGCAGGTCAGTCTTCTACAAGTTCGCACTGGGGCGGGAGAAACCTCAATTTTCCAAAATCTTCTCGTGCAACAAGTGAATCTCCCCGAGAGCATCGTCGGCACCTGTTCTTCTCCGTGTAAAGAAGCGCTAAAACTGCAGCATCAGCCCAAAGATGGGAGAGGGGAAGGCCGGGTGGAGAGCAGGACAAGAAGATATTTTAGACGAGAAATCAGGGTCTTAAATTTAGAGGGAAAATCAAATGATTTAGTTCTCCTTCTGTTTAGCACCAGCAACCACCCACAGTGTTTTAACTTCATCCTGGCCCCACTTTCCCTGTCATTTGGCTCCAGCACACGTGGTGGAAAAGCAAGAACATACTCATTTACCCGGATGTTTGCATTTTACTTCACAATATACTAGAATGGTTAGGTAGTTGTCCAGTGCTAAAAATAAAAGAGCTTGTGGGAGGAGCAAGGTGGTCGGCTATATCCTAGCTTTCTCAATGAAAGGTTTTCTATAGTTTTTATTCACAGCCTAGAGGGTATCTAAGGTCTCTCGCAACTACACTTCCTCTATTTAGCCTCACAGCGATTCCAGCAATTGCTTATTTGGGAAATCCTTCCCCCTCCTAGCCCTCAATAAAAAAAAAATGTGAACAAGTCTTCCTGGCCTGCTGGATTTCACCCTGTGGTGTTTTTATTATGGAAACTCAAGAGGTGATATCAGAGTTAGCAAGTATATATTTGAAAAATTCTCTGTAGCCAGGAGTTATTCCAGTTGATTGGCTGATTGCTAATATGGTGTCTCTGTTTAAAAAAAAACAAAAAAAACAAGAAGGGATTAAACAGGTAATTGCCAGTCCATCAAACTGATGTCCATTACAGAAAAAAAAAACTATGGAACTGGTGACAGAGGGGATAACCATGAATTTCATAGGGATGTAATGATGGAGAATCCTGCCAAACTAACTTGCAAACAGCAGAGAAGATGGGAATATGATTTGGTTTTGCTAAACCAATCAGTAGTGACTCAAAAATACTCTTGCATACAATTTATTTTTCCAAACTTGCATTTTGGGGTATGCATAGCCTGTCATATTGGAACTGTTTTGTTTTCCGATCAGAGAGGAACAGAGAGCATCTCCCCACCTCCCTCTCAGGGCTATGCAATGCCTTTTGAGGCTGCAGAGTACCGAGAGGCATGAATGCTGCAGAAGCTGGAAACCGAATAATTCTGATTAGCTACAGCTCACCATCAGTTTGATGTCAGCATTAGAGCAAAGTCTTGGAATGTTTACTGGCGAACTTGCCAATCAAATTATAGATTATATGTTTAGAGTACTATTATTAACCAATGAAACAACCTTAAACAAGTTTAGGGACTGAGCATGTGTGCATTTCACAGAGTGTTTCAGTGAGCTTCTAAACCTGCCACATCTTGGTCTGAGTAAGAGAAGACAATTGAGTTGCTGTAAGCCCAGCATTCAGCTGGCTGCCCATAACAGGCCCAAAATGCCACATCTTCCCCTACAGATCCCATCCCCCAGTGCTGGCACTGGGGGATGGGATCCTCTACAGTGCTGGCACAAAGCACTGAAGAGGGCGAAAGGGTGGGAGGGGATCTGAGCTGGGTCACCAGCCAATCATGGTGGTGGGGTGCCTCTCTATACTTTCTTGGGTTCAACAGAGGGTCAAGTCATCTAGTGATGAAACTTACAGTCCAACCAGCCATTCAGGAGGCCCACTGAGCATTGCCATCATAGGGAGGGGCTCAGATGGGCTGAGGGGCAGACTACAATCATATGGGCCTTGCGATGCTGCAGACTAAGAATAAGTGCTGTCTGGGTGAGGCAAACTTGGGTCTTGCATTGTCATGGGCTAGGGTGCCCCAGCCGGAAGGTAGGACCCCCCCTCCCTGGGTGCATCATTGCCAATCATCTGGGGCATCCCCTCTAGGACAGGGGCCACAAAGTGCTAATAGCCCCAAGGACATATTTAAATTGACTTTGGGTGGATGCCAAAAGGCACATAATAAGCTAAACCAGAAGGAGAGTGGCAATGTGAGGACCATTGTATCTTGAACTGTTTGAATTTTGTACACATGAATCATGTATTTTGCACTGCATATGATCTACTTATTGTATTAGTTTTTGTCATAATATAATAAAGGCTGTGGCCATTTGTACCTGCAATCTGCCTGATATTAAGTCATTGGTTTTAGAAAAGGAGAAGCGAGCCGCTAGTGCCTCTGCTTTGTATAAGAAGTAAAAGTACTGTTCAGCGAACCTTTGGAAGTGCTCCTGAAAGAGTGAGAAAAGGAAGAAGATTTTGGGACTCTAGGCGAATCTGACTTAAGGTTTTGGGGAGAATGCACATGCCTGGCAGAGGAGAGGGGCTGTGAAGTTCAATAAATGAAGTAATTAGCTCATAGAAGTGTGTACTGAAATATTAGCATCCTAAGGAGTAAGGCTTTTTAACAGTGCTGCAGTAATGGAATCAGCCGTAATCCTCGCAGGAAGTGCTATTTTAAAACTACATGAAAACATCAACGACATATGCTATGTCATTTTGTGTCATTTGCCATCCAAAGCGGCAAAAAAAGCAAGATGTGTTACGTCGTTTAATGCCAGGCTGTCTTTTTTATTGTTTTAGCTGAGTCAGCCAGGACCAATCATAAAGGGCTAGATTCATCAAAATGTTGCATACAAGAGAAGTATGTTTAATGGCAATAGCCTATTTATGAGAGAGAGAGAGAGAGAGAGTAACTCGAGGTGAGGTTTAGGTAGTGGTGTAGGGGTTAAGGGCCACTTTGACATGCAGACTGAGACGTACGAACAGAACAGTGCACTTTTGTGAAGATTTGATGTCTTTCGGAGTGTGAAAACTCACACAACGATGAGATTTGTACAATGTTCTCTCAACCTAGCTTAATGTTACCCAGGTAACACATCTTTGTGTGAGTTTCCTCACTCCGAAAGACATCAAATCTTCACAAGAGTGCACTGTTCTGTTCGTATGTCTTACTCTGCATGTCAAAGTGGCCCCTAAACCCCTACACTACTACCTAAACCTCACCTCGAGTTACTAGGTGGGCCTCCTATAGTAGCATAAATAGCTGCTTACTGTGGTGCCACCCCTAGAGGCTCTCTTCCTCTCCCTCCTCCCCCCCCCAATCACAGGCCCATCCACCACCTAAAAATGCCCAAAACAGAACATGCAAACAAAATCACAATTTACAATATAAGCATATTGCATTACAGTGCCCAGCTTAATGCCAATGAAAAAGTTGTAGTTATTTTCATCATTAAAATTGTGCAATATCATACCTTATGGTGTCACACTTTACAAAGCCAGCCCACTTTTACAAAATTCCCGCCCCGACTCTGCCCCAATCCCTCCCCCTTTAAAATTTTGCATTTCACCATGCATTATGGTGCTTTTCGCATGCGTTAAGGCGTTTTTCACATGCAAAAACGCCTTTATGCATGTGAAAACACCATAACGCAAGTTGGAAAATGACCCCCATAGTTTGACCTTACCAGTTCTGGCTTGCCTTTTTTTAAACCTGAGACACAGACAATACACAAGTCTTCTTCTGTTTTTCTTTGTTGAGAAGAAGCTTTGGAAGAGTACACAAATTCTGAGAGAGGGATCTTTAGTATTGTGAGACAAATGTGAGGTATGTACGGTTGCTATTTATTTATTTATTTTTATGTTTTCATATACCGAAGTATTGGTGTTGGCCTTCACTCCAGTATACATTTATAACAATGATATACAATAAACTCAGAGGATCAACTGTAACAGGGATTAATAATAGAACTTTGGGATAATAACATAATATAATATAATATATTAATAATATAACAGGTAATATAGAATGCTAAAAGCATCTTGAAAATCATTGTTTGTATGAGGGTACTAGGTTGTAGGATATTCGAAGGGTGAAGCTGAGGGTGCTTAAACAGAGTTTAATGTTGATCGATGGGGTAGGGGTGGGAGCTTAAAGAGTGAGGCGGGGGGTTATGGTGATAGGTAGGGGGGGGTGGAGGGGTGGTGTGAGTCTTCGGGGTGCTGTCCTTTTGTTGGTTTAGCCTAGCCTATTTATGTTATAATCCCCATCCTAGAGCAGATAAAATGATGGGAGAATTTTCCCTTTTGGAGTAAAGGTCTGGCTCCCAAATTTATTTAGTAGGTTGAAATTTATGGGTCATGCAGATGATGAAGTGGGACCCAAATAGAGACAGCTTACAATCTCTGGGCTGGTCAGGGAGAACCAGTGCCATCGTCCCCTCCATGAACCCTGACCCCTAAAGCTATCCAATAGTGCTGGCACCAATAAAGCAATGAGCAGAGTCGCACCACTTTTATATAAACACAACTCCTAACTGTATTTCTGGTTTTAATCCAGCCACTATGTACAGGTATAGATTAGGGCAGGCATGGCCGAGCCCACTAAGGCATCTTAATGGAATACAACAGTCAGAGTAAGTCTTCCTGAAAATATACCATATGGTATTCACAGGATAAAAGTACCAATCTCACAGCCTTCACTTGAATATCTGTACCTTCCCAGATCATTCCTAATATCAAAACAACCTCTTTTTCTTTCTTCCTGGCCTTTTCCTCGAGGGGAGTAAGCACATCTTCTCAACCTTTAGTTCCTGGACATTTCCTTGGGGAGAGGAAGGCCTTCTTCCACTCCATAGCCTCGGGTCTCTTTCCTTGAGGGGAAGAGCCCCTACAGGGCTCCACTCCATACTGGCCAGAAGTTGGCTACTCCAGGCCACTACAGTCTGGCAATCCCTCTCTGACTCCAGCCTAAGAAAAGGCACACTCTTGCCAAATCCTCCCAAATTTATACCTTCCCAGGACACATCTTCCACCCATCATGTAACCCCCTCATTCACAACATCAAAACATCATGTAGATCCTTCTCACACTAAATGCCATCCTGTGGTCATTCAGTAGTACTACACATTCAACAGTTAAACCCTTTAAATGAGCTTTAGCCAATTGAGAATCCCAGGGTCTCTCTCCACCCAGAACATCTTGTTTGATTAGAATGGGGAAAAAAAGCACACACTTCAAATTAGTATTACATTCCCTTGCTTTCACTTTAGTCTCAAGTGGACTGGAAGGAAGTGTTAGTCACTGGCCTACGCAGACTAGGATAGAGAAGGAGATGACATCTGCATCAGCCTGAACAACCCAAGATGGAAACTGGTGAGCATGGGCTGGGGAAAACGGAGGGGGTTAGGACTAGAGAATAGACAGTGAGAGAAATTGGAGGGGTGGAGTCTGAGAAGGGAGAGGGAGAGGGAGAGAAAGTGGATAGGTCAGGGCTAGAGAAGGAGAAGAGAGAGAGAGTGAAGGGGTTGGGCCTAGAGATGAGGAAGATAAAAAGTGGAGGGATGAGGCCTGATGGGAGAGGGAGAGAGAGAGAGAGAGAGAGTGGAGGAGTGAGGGATGGGGAAGTAAGAGAGTGTGGAGGAGTTGGGCCTAGGGGAGGAGGGAGAGAGAAGAAACATAGAGGGATTTTTCCTGGGGGAAGGAGAGAGTGAATGGAGGGAGTGGGGAAGGTAGAGACAACAGAGTGGGGTCAGGCCTGGGATGGGGGAGGGAGCAGAGTGGAGAGTCAGGCCTGGGGGAGGGAGAGAGGAAGCAGTGGGGAAAAAGAATTCCGGCCAGGAGAGTGGGGAGAGATAGTGGAAGGGATGGTATAATGAAGTACTCTTACAGTACTCCTCGCAGAATGATGCACAAAAATATTAAAAATTCTGCATCTTTGAGCAATAATTTTTTAATATAGTGCACATGCATTTAAAGTTTAATTACTTAAAGACAGTGATTTATATTGTGTTATTCTGACAAATTCCAAAGTCTGCAGAATTTTGCAGAATTTAAAAATACTGGGGTCCATTATTAAAAGAAGCGTGTGCGCGTCCAGGTGCCCGGCCACCCGCGTATTGGGGGTTACGCGGGAGGCCGGGCCTGTTCTAAAATGCGTTTTTTACACGCATGACCCTAACACACGTACTCGGGACCAGTCGTTCAGGCACGCCCTACAACATTTCACACATTGCCAATAAATTGAACACAACAACTGATTGGAATAACAAATAAGGCCGCAGTTTATTAAAACCTAACCCGAGCCACACTTAACATTGTTCCAAAATTAAACTCCCCTTCCTCCACCTCCTCTGCCGCATGTCCTTCTTCACCTACCATCGCGGCCCAATGGCAAGCATCTTGGAGCCCCCCCCCCCCTTCACCTACCCCGCCACGTCATCGGCGAGGGTAAGTTTTGCGGCCTGAGCATCGGCCCCCCCCTTGCTCTTTAGGCCTTCTCGTGCAGCAGCCCCAAACTGCACGAGCATTACCCCCCCCTCCAACGTGCCCTTCCCAATTACAAAATAATACACCATCACAAAGGGCTCGGGTTACCGCATACTGCGACAGTCCAGTAACAAAACAAAGGAGCGCAGAACGACTGAAAGGGCGGGAGGGAGGGAAGCAAAATCGCCTCCGCTTTCCTTGCTGCCGAATACCTCACTAACCGCTACAGCTACCCTGCCTGATTCCTAAGCCCCCACTGTCCAATGGCAGCGCGGCTTTTCGAATAGCCAGCTGCCATTGGTCCCCCCCCCCCCGCTCTCTTGCTCGCCCCCCCCCCCGCTTCTGGCTGCCTTGCCTCCCGCCCGACCCTGTGTTACTATCGGCGACCCCCGGGACACGCCCAGGTCGCCTCCTTTTTTAAAATCGGGCCGACTATGCACAGAATTTTTAAAACTTTTTTTTGTGCAGAATTAGACAGGTTGACAGTGTGACAGGGAACCTTTTTTCAAAAGAACTGTCACAATCAGGTGGGAACAGTGAGGTTTGGTTTTAATTCTATTATCGAGGTTGAGAATATTCAACAAAATGTGTCACCAGTCAAAATGGGCTAAGAAAGTGTGCTTCAAGTAACCAGCTCTTCCAGACATCATCATGGACAGTGTTCAGGGAGTTTCATCTTACTTAATCCTCAAACAAAGTTGAGGCACTCTTGCTTGGAGCAGGATTATGTCTGGGCAGCTTTCCTTTTGCCCACATGACTCCCATTCTTTCCAATGGGAAGAAAAACATATTTATTCTCTCTAATCTTTTATCCACTTTGTATGCACCCCAGGCTTCTGAAGAAACTGAAAAATGAAACTTCAGATTTATTAGTTAAAATTTGTAACCTATAATTAAAATCATCCATTGTACCAATGTAACCTTAATTGTACCAATGTAACCTTAATATTTAAAAAGGGCTCCAGGGCTGAACTGGGAAACTATAGACCAGTGAGCCTGACTTTACTACCGGGAAAAATAGCAGAAGCTATACTAAAGATCAAAATCACAGAACATATAGAAAGACAAGGTTTAATGGAACACAGCCAGCATAGATGTACCTATGGGAAGTCTTGCCTAACAAATCTGCTTCACTTTTTTGAAGGGGGTTAATAAACATGTAGATAAAGGTGAACCGGTAGATGTAGTGTATTTGGATTTTCAGAAGGCGTTTGACAAAGTCCCTCAGAAGAGATTTCTAAGAAAACTAAAAAGTCATGGGATAGGAGGTGATGTCCTTTCGTGGATTACAAACTGGTTAGAAGACAGGAAATAGAGAGCAGGATTAAATGGTCAATTTTCTCAGTGGAAAAAGGTAAACAGTGGCATGCCTCAGGGATCTGTACTTGGACTGGTGCTTTTCAATATATATATATATATATATATTTATAAATGATCTGGAAAGGAATACGACGAGTGAGGTTATCAAATATGCAGATGAAACAAAATTATTCAGAGTAGTTAAATCACATACGGATAGTGATAAATTGCAGGAGAACCTTGCGAGACTGGAAGATTGGGCATCCAAACGGCAGATGAAATTTAATGTGGACAAGGGCATGGTGATGCATATAGGGAAAAATAACCCAAGCTGTAGTTACACAATGTTAGGTTCCATATTAGGAACTACCACCCAGGAAAAAATCTAAGCGTCATAGTGGATAATACATTGAAATCATTGGCTCAGTGTGCTGCAGCAAACAGAATGTTAGGAATTATTAGGAAGGGAATAGTGAATAAAACGGAAAATATCATAATGCTTCTGTATCTCTCCATGGTGAGACTGCACCTTGAGTACTGTGTACAATTCTGGTCGCCACATTTCAAAAAAGATATAGTTGTACTGAGAAGGTACAGAGAAGGGCTACCAAAATGAGCTAAAGAGGTTAGGGCTGTTGGGCTTGGAGAAGAGATGACTGAGGGGGGATATGTTAGAGATCTATAATATCATGAGAGGTCTAGAACAGGTAAATGTGAATCAGTTATTTATTCGAACAGATAATAGAAGGACTTAGAGGCCACTCCATGAAGTTAGCAAGTAGCACATTTAAAACACATTGGAGAAAATTATTTTTATCCAATACACATAAAGCGATAGAGTTTGTTGCCAGAGGATGTGATTAAGGTATGTAATGTAGCTAGAGATGTGAATCGGAACCGGAATCGGTTCGGATTCCGGTTCTGATTCACATGTGTTTTTTTTTTCATCGGGTCTGATCGCGGTTTTGTTTATTGGCTGCGCCCAAGCCGATAAACAAAAAACCCACCCGACCCTTTAAAACTAATACCTTAGCTTCCCCCACCCTCCCGACCCCCCAAAAAACGTTTTACAGGTACCTGGTGGTCCAGTGGGGGTCCCTGGAGCGATCTCCCGCTGCCGGGCCATCGGCTGCCACTAATCAAAATGGCGCCGATGGCCCGTTGCCCTTACCATGTGACAGGGTATCCGTGCCATTGGCCGGACCCTGTCACATGGTAGGAGCACTGGATGGCCCACGCCATCTTGTGCTCCTACCATGTAACAGGGGCTGACCAATGGCACCGGTAGCCCCTGTGACATAGTAAGGGCAAAGGCTATCGGCGCCATTTTGATACTGGCAGCTGATGGCCCGAGTGCAGGAGATCACTCCCGGACCCCCGCTGGACCACCAGGGGCTTTTGGCAAGTCTTGGGGGACCCTCCTGACCCCCACAAGACTTGCCAAAAGTCCAGCGGGGGTCCGGGAGCGACCTCCTGCACTCGGCCATCGGCTGCCAGTATTCAAAATGGCGCTGATAGCCTTTGCCTTACTATGTCACAGGGGCTACCGGTGCCATTGGTCAGCCCCTGTCAATGGTAGAGCACAAGATGGCATGGGCCATCCAGTGCTCCTACCATGTGACAGGGTCCGGCCAATGGCACGGATACCCTGTCACATGGTAAGGGCAAAGGGCCATTGGTGCCATTTTGATTAGTGGCAGCCGACGGCCCGGGAGTGGGAGATCACTCCAGACCCCCACTGGACCACCAGGTACCTGTAAAAAGTTTTTTGGGGGGGGCGGGAGGGTGGGGGAAGCTAAGGATTAGTTTTAAAGGGTCAGGGTGGGTTTAGGGGTTATTTTTGTGTGCCGTTTTTCCCGCCCTCCCCCAAAACGATAAGAGAACCCCCACGATCAATATGTGGGGTTTTCCTATCGTTTTGGGGGAGCCCCCGATTTCTGACGATTTTGAAAATATTGTCCGAAGCCCGATTCACATCCCTAAATGTAGCTGGGTTATAAAAAGGTTTGGATAAGTTCCTGGAAGAGCAGTCTATTAATCAAGTTGAGTTAGGGAATAGCCAGTGCTATTACTGGCATTAGTAACATGGGATCCACTTGCTAGGTACTTGTAACTTGGATTGGCCACTGTTGGAAACAGGATGCTGGGCTTGATGGACCCTTGGCCTGACCCAGTATGGCAACTTCTTATGTTCTTATGCAGATGTTGAGCCTCACACAGGAGAATAAGTTGTCCCAGGACAGATGTAGAGAAGCTGAGAGAGTGTCCGAGTAGATTCAAGATTATTAGAGCTCTCATCTCAGACCTCTGCTACAAGGTGCATGGATGCCTGGCCTCCTATGGATACTACCCTCAAATTTTGTCTGTTGAGATGAAAATGGTAACCAGTTTGTGTTATTTGGTTCCTCGCTCCTTTCAAAGGATGGCAGCAGACAAGACTGATATTAGTCATTTGTCTCGTGTCAGCTTTTTTATGGATGCCATGCTTGCCTCCATGCCTGACTGCATCTAGTATCTTTGTTCTGAGAAGGAAAGGAAGAAGGTACCAAGGGGCCTTTTGACCTAATTTACTTCTCTAATGTCTATGGCATTATAGATTACATTCAAGCAGATTTGCTTCCTCCAAGGAGTCAAAATACCACCTACCAGAAATTGTTAACGGCATTGGTCCTTTATACCTATCTGATCTTTTATCATTATATCAGCCTTCTCATTCTTTACGATCTTATTGCTTATTGCTAACTATTCTATCAATCTCAGGCCTTTTCCATAAAAGGTTCCATATTATGGAATGCCTTATTGAGAGAATATCATCTCACTGACAAACAAAGCTTAATTGTTCTGGGAGGCCTATGTGATGTTTTAGCCCATATGCCAGAGGGTATTTTATTTCATGTGTGTTTTATTTATGATCTGTTGTATTTAAATGTATGATTTTATTATTTGTATTTTAATTAAATATTTTAATTTGTTTTATTTTCTGTTAAAAATGTTTATGTGAAATTGTAAATCACTTAGTACAATATCAGATCGAGCGCACCGTTGGCCCCCGTTTGGACGTGTGTTTTTCACGCGCTATTATTACCCCTTATACAGTAAGGGGTAGTAATATCGCGTGGAAATCGTGCGGCCAACCCCCCCGAAACTAATAGCGCACTCAACATGCAAATGCATGTTGATGAGCTTATTAGTTACTCCCGCTCGATACAGAAAGTAAAATGTGCAGCCAAGCCAAACATTTTACTCTCAGAAATTAACTCCTGCCAAACGCAAGAGTTAATTTCGGCCGGCACCAGGAAAGTGTACAGAAAAGCAGAAAAAATTGCTTTTCCGTACACCCTCTGACTTAAAATCATAGCGATATTAAGTTGGAGGCCCCAAAAATAAAAAAATTAAAAAAAAATCTTAAAAAAAACCCCAAAACTGCCCGCAGCCCACGGGTTGGAAAACGGATGCTCAATTTTGTCAGCGTCCATGTTCCGAACCCGTGGCTGTTAGCGGGTTCGACAACCGATGCCGGTAAAATTAAGCGTCGGCTGTCAAACCCGCTGAAGCCGCAGCTTCCGCCAATAAGGAGGCACTAGGGACGCGCTAGTGTCCCTAGCGCCTCCTTATTAGCGCAGGCCCTCATTTGCATACTGAATCGCACACCCAGGAGAGTGGTCTGGGCGCGCGTTGGGAGAGCGGGCACTTGCCTCGGAGCACCGGCTCTCTCACGTGGTTTACTGAATCGGCCTGTATGTTTGCTTTAGGTAGTCTATAAAGATTTTTAGTAAATAAATGATAAACAATAGACATAAGCATTAACACAGTCTTAACATTCAGATCTGTTGTAACCATTGCTTACTAGTGATGTATGTGGTGGTGGCGTTTCTAGGTTCTTGCCATGTTATCCGTATAGTAAGGAGGGGACCTTTGTATGACTTTACTATATTCAGCGAAAATGCATATGAATGGAAATAGACATGTGACCAGGTATTTTTGCTTTCTTGCCATTTGTTTGTGCTCATTTCACAGTCTGCACGTGTTTGGTTCTATTTCCTACCTTTTTCTGCAGGGGTTTAACATCGCCAGAGTGAGGCTGTGTATACAAAAAGAGATAATCAGGCTCACCTATCTTGTAAAGTGGCTGTTAATACATTTCATAGCTTGGAGCTGGGTGGGCTCCAATTCCCTGGCCTACCTGATTAACTATTCACCACAGCTTCCTTTCCAGGCTTGAACTGGATGAACCGACTCCCATAAGATTTATGAATAATATAGGAATTTCTAATAAAATTCTTGCCGCATTTGTAGATGCTACAAAAATAAATAGTAAGTCTAATAATGTCTAATAATGACATTGAAAAATTCTAGGCTGCTTTGAATAGCTTGGAAGCAGTGGAAAAAGATGGCAAATGGGATCTGATATAGATAAATACGCACTGATATGCTTTGGCAGTGGCAGCAAATGTGCTGCAAATAATCTGGATGGTAAAGAAAAAGTGTTTGGCAAAGGATCCAGGCATCATTGCATGTGGTTGGTAATGAAAGCTGAAAGGTCAAGATAGGGTCAAGCAAGGCGTCGGTCATGCTCAGTTCCATAAAACGAGACATCACATAGAAGGGCTGTGCTCTTATCCCGCAACTGTAGGTAGTCCTTATGAAATCACAGATGGAATATAGTGTGTGATTTTGAGTTCCCATCTTAAAGAGAAAATATTAGACTTTGGAAAGCACAGCAAAGAACAACCAAGTTAATTAGGAGGATCGATGTATTTACCATAAGAGAAAAACCTAGGCTGACTAAACTTTTGGAAGAAACCAAGATTCTTCAAGTGAATTGAAGTATAGGCAGGTCAATCCAGATTCAGCAAGGCGAGCCAGAAGAAAGGCAAGTGGGCCCAACCCCAGCACTGAAATCAGTCACAAGAACCAGTTCAGGGGTAAGCTTGTTATTTCAATGTGCTAAAAGCAGAGAGTTAACAACAAGCAAAGCTGTAGAAGGAGCTTGCCACATCATCAGAGGAAAGATGGACGGGGCTGGTTGGTGTCACCATTTTGGGAGGAGGGGGGGGGGGGAGAGAAGAGGGAGAGTTTGGTTGGAATCAGTGGGGGAAGGGGAGGGGAAGGAAGGTATGGAGTGCCAGGAATTAGGGAGGAGAACTATCACTGCAGGGGAGGAAGAGCATACAAACTGCCTTCTGTATTCCCCTTCCAGCAACCTGTGTCTGGATGTCATTGCTTCTGCCAGGATGTGTGAAAGTCCAGCTGCCAATGCAGGCAGCTCATTATAAGGAGCCTATCCTAAAAAACTGTTTTTCTGACAATGAAAGGTTGCATAGTTTTCCCAATGGAGTCTCCGTGTGGATGGAGCCCTGAAATCCTGACGAGGGCTGGAGTTTGTCTGGATCTCTCCAAGTGGTTCTGAGGTTCTGATGCATGCATGGTAATGGTTTTTATTTTTTTTGATCAGCTAATTACATTAGCTCCCATGTGCTGAGCATTCAGCAAACGGTCATTAAAATTCCAGCTCAAATTACGCAATTCACAAACCCAGTATGAATATTTTCATAAAACGGTTTAGAAGCCAGGTGCTTTCAGGCAAAAAATAAAAGTATCTGATAAATATCACAGCAACTGAAATATAATTGAAGAAGACATATTTGTTTTTTAAGAGGCATTCTTGAAAGGATCTGCACAGGACTGGAATTCTGGCATGGAAAAGAAAGCAAACCTCAAGTTCTGAAACCTGCATATACATGAAAATACCACCTACTGTGGCCTATGAAAGACATTCTATAATTGTCTAACTTTATATACGCAATGGGCTGGATACTGTACACACAGAGATTTCTCCCACTCTGTGTCACATCTTAAAAATGCTTGGTAGATCTGACCCTATGTTTCTTAAAAAACCAATAAAGCTGTGACATCCTCAGGATTTATGGGGCAGCCATCAGATGTAAGCCCAAGATCGAAGAAATATATGTATTTTTGTTTCTTACAAAGTAAAGGCATAGGCAAAGACTGGCTAATGACCTTTTTAATTATTAACACCGAAGGGCCACTCGCTAAAGACCATCACTACATTATGACTCCTATCCAGTTCCCTGTAGACATCGTTCACAGGCCTGGATTTGCCAACAGGCACATAGGGCAGCAGAAATCTGGGGGGGGGGGGGGGCAGCGGGTCGACTGAAGATTTTTCGTCTTTCAGCTGTGCCGAATCCCACTCAGCAGAGGACAACCCTCCGTTTCCTGATCCAGCCTCGTCCTCTAGGCAGCATGCAGGGAACAGGAGAGCCTGTAGCAGACAGAACAAAGGGGGATCACTTTGGGGAGAATAGGAGGGGCTGAGTAGAGATCACTAATTAGAGTAAGATTATTTTTATGATTAAATGTTAAAGATGGAAATGTTTGCCAATTTGCTTCAGATTTTTTTTAGTTTTTGCCACAGCAGCATCTACCTCTGAGCTTCCACAGAAAACTAGGGGACTGTGCCTTGGACCTTCTGCTCCCTGTTGTCCAGTTTCAGGGGATGGGAGAAGAGAAGGGGGAGGCGATAGAGGGCAACAGCGCCAACAGTGCCTAGGGGTACCAAAATCCTAAGTCCGTCATTGATCATTCAGCCAAAAAAAAAAAAAAAAATGAAATCTCTGTGATCCGTGCCTTCCAAAATCCCAGTTGAAACATTTCCAAAATACAATAATCACCCATACCAGCTGCTCAGCTATAACCTTTTTAATAATTTTGTCCAAGAAGGGTGAATTAGACACTGGTCTAAAATTGTCCTTCACAGAGGCATCCAAAGTCGCTTGTTTTAGAATATTGCTCTCTTTAACTGGTCCGGAAGAAATCCTTCTTCCAATGAAGTGTTAACTATCAAGATGAATTTCTCTTACAGACTCTCTAGCTGATTTTACAAAACTTGAGGGACATGGGTCTAACGAACATCCTGATATCCTCACTCTTCAAGAAGTCCACTAGCTGCTGTGAGGTGACAGAGAAAAAGCTGGACCATTTCTCAACAGCCACCTCACTCATCTCCCTAACCAGGCTCTCTAAAATCAACCCCCCACATTAGCCTCAGTGATGATTTAATGTGACGGACCGAAAACCACCTTCAGGGAACAGAAAATAATTTTAAAAAGCACTGGGAAATACAGCAGAGCTGGTACTTATGTTTCAAATTTGAAGAAAACTAACACTGCAGTGCAGCTCTTTGAGGTTCTGCTCACAGCTGAAGTGCTTCATTAAACAGGCTGCAAAAGATGTTTTTTTTATCTGAAGTAGCATCTAAAATAGATCTCTGTTTTGCTAGCATTTTCTTCGCTGGCTGCTCTCTTTTGATTTGTCTCCAGAATTACATTTAACTCTATTTCAGGCCAGATCTCCTGCTATAGTACATTTAGCTGTCCCTCAAATTACATTCTACTTCTTCTCCTATGTGTTTCCCAGTCGTTTGGGATCCGCAGTCCAAAACACCCTCTCCTATGTTTCCTTATCAAGCAAGTTTCTCTTGTCTCCAGCAGTAGCTGCAAGAGCAACTCACTTGACCAGGTCACAAGGTGCAGTAGGGGTGCCTAGGACTACAACCCCCACCTGAGTGAGAAACATATTCCAAGTGAAGTTTAATAGCATTTGCTTGAATGTATTGAGCCTGAAAAGAATTCACGTAAGCGGATGGTAAATAAAGGCTGCACTGTATGTCATGGAGCACCGACCCTAATTTGCTTCCTTTGGCGTAGAACGAATAGAAAGGTATATATTCCATGGCACACAAAACAATTCACTCCTTTCAGTGACAGAAATGTAGAGAGGAATCTGTTCTTAGTTTTGCAAATTCCTTTCTCAGTAGATGCCTATACTCCTCCCTTTCTGAGATATCAAGCTTTTCCATTTCAATTACTGCACCAAAACTATTTGGTTCCTATACTTATGCTTTTTTTTTTTTTTTGCCTGACATTTGATTATTCCTGCTCCAGCAGATTTTTTAATGTATTTACATTGATTATATGCTTAAATCCATAACACTTCAAGTACAGTACAACACAGACATATCCAGAAATGGAATTGCAAAACATTTTCAGCTGAAAAGCATCCTGGGAGTTTGAAACTAAAATGGCTGCCCTCCTGTTTCCAATTTATTTCTCTTTAAAATGCTATTTCTTTTCGTCAAATAAATGAGGTCACTGATCAGAATATCCAAAAGACTCAAAACAGAGGTACAGATTTTATTGTGCTTTGCAGTTTATGAGGCAATTTCTTTGAAGTAACATTTCATGTTCATCTTTGTTTACCTTTCCACTAAGCTACTGCTTGGGATTCTCCGGCCATGACATTAAAAGCACTTCTGCCAGGGCTTGTACCACAGACCTTTATAATTAAGCTCCAAGAAAGTCGGTCCTTGCTAGCTAAAAAGTCCCCAAGAGGCTCAAACAGCTGTCAATTACCACGGCAGACCCATCAGGCCTTACTGCCCAGAGCACTTGATAACTCTTCCTTCCAATATTTAACTTTTCATTGCCAGTGGCAAAAGGAAGAAGATGAACTAGCCAGCAAAGTCAGACTGGTAATCTGTGGGGGTTGACAAATCAGAACCTCCATGGGACTGTAGATCTGGCACGTGTTTGCTTTTTATACAACAGCCCATTAGAGACAATTGCTACAACTTTATGGTGCCAGGATTCCCAGCAAATATCTTAAAAAGCTCGATAATTTTTAAGTGTGCAGAATTCAGCACATACATGCATAAGCAGGTGCGCCAAAAGTTATGCCAGTATTTTATAAACTGTGCAGTAGAAATCGCGCAATTTCTAAAATAACTTGTATCTCTGTCCTGAACGTACGCACACACACACGTTTCAGTATACATACATATTTTAATGCAGTGATTCATGTAGCTTGTATACTTATTTTATAAAACTGTGTATACATATTTTATACCAAAATAATTGTAACATGTACATAATAATCCTCAGTTTGTGCCTGGAGGAAGGTATTTTATAAAGCTAATGTATGAGCACATCCCACTTATGAAAACACTTACTTGCGCATGTACTTCTATGCACTAGTTCACCTAGACCTCCCACCCAAAAACTGCAGATAAAAGAGACCCCACATTAAAATTCCATGATTTGATTAGCAGATGTAAAAACTTGCGCTTATAAAATACATGAATATGCACATCTTTCTGACCCACATCCCAGAACACCCTCAAAACGCCCTCTTTTTCTAAGCATATTTTTCTGCGTTGCAGTGGATGTACGCACATATTTGCAGCCTTCTGAAAATTTGTTTTATCTATACAAAGGCTACTAACAAGAATATATGCCATTGATTATATGCATAAGCCTTTGAAAATTCAACTTTTAAAGTGCACCTAAAACTGGGGTTCTCAAATCTGGACCTTCAGGGCTAGTTTTCAGGGTAACCAAGCTTTGCAAATTAGCTTTATTCAAAGATATCTGATTAATATTCATTGTTAATATCTTGAAAACAAAGCCTACCTAATTTCTCACTGATATAGCCTTTCAAATCTGGTGACTCTTTGCAACCTGGGGCTTCTGAGCAGTTAAAACAAATATCTATGATACTGGAGGAAGGAATAGATCAGACTGACAAATTAAAGAGTAACAAATTGCCAGGACTAGATGGTATCCACCCCAGAGTTCTAACAGAACTTAAATATTAAACTGCAAACCTGTTACTAGTAATCTGTAAACTTTCATTTAAAAAAAGCCATGATGCCTGCAGACTGGAAGGTGGCCAATATGATGCCAATTTTTAAAAAGGGCTTCAGGGATGATCTGGGAAACTACAGACTGGTGAACCTGATATTAGTGCCGGGGTAAAATGGTAGAAGCCATTCTTAAAAACAAAGAGATCAATATTCAAAACTAAACATTTAAATGGCTAACGAATTAGATGGCTAACTTGGGAATTAGATGGATACTTGGCTAACATGATTTAGATGGATAACTTGGAGTTTGATGGATAGCTAGCCATTTTGATTGATACCTTGTAAATTATCCATCTAAATGGCTTTGAATATTGACCTGACAATAATTGGCCATATAATTAGAAATGGCTTAATGGGGTTGGGTCAACATAGTCCTGGCAAAGGGAAGTCTTGCCTTACCAATCTTTTAGATTTTTTTGAAGAGGTAAATATAAATATAGATAAAGGTGTTCTGGTTGATATAGTCTATTTGGATTTTCACAAAGCTGATACGATAGACTCCTCAGGAAATTAAACAGGGGGTAGGAAGTAGTGTCTCACTATAGATTGGGAACTGATTAAAAGACATGATTCAAAGGGTATGCCTAAAAGTTCAGACTTCCAAACGGAGAAAATTGATTACTAAAGTACCACAGGGATTGGTACTGGGACCTATGCTATGTCACATATTCATAAATGATTTGGAAAAGGAAACAAGTGAGGTGATTAAATTTGCAGATACAACAAAATTATTCAAAATTGTTAAAACAGCAGTGGTTTGTGAGGAACTTCAGAAGGATCTTATGGTGGGCTTAGTTCAACCCCGGAGGGCCTTTCCAGCTGGGGTGGGAGGGAAGTGGGGTACAGGCTGCAGTGTTTTGTTTTTTTCAGGGAACCTAACTTAACCAGATATATTCTTTTTTGAATATATCCAATTAAGTCTAAAGTTATACGGCTAACATAGCGGAATAACTTTATACATAACCGGTGATATTCAAAAGAATATCCGGTTATGTTTAAAGTTATCTGGTTAACTTTAAGCAAGAATATTCAGCTGGACGTTTCTCCCACTGAATATATGGGACAAGTTAACATTTCCACTAAACAGCCTACTGAATATTGACTCCATGATTAATAGCAGTTTATGGACTTCACCAGGAACTTATCCAAACCTTTATTAAACCGTTATACTGACTGCTTTAACTACATCCTCTATCAGTGAATTCCAGAGCTTAATTGTGCGTTGAGTGAAAAATAATTTTCTCTGATTTGTTTTAAATGGGATACTTGCTAACTTCAAGGAATGCCCCCAGTCCAATTTTTTAATTGGGTGTTTTGATTATCTACATGAAGCAAACTTTTTTTATATACACAAGGGGATTTTATAGCTACATTTGGATGTGTGCTTACATTAGAATGAGTTGACATACTATGTCTTATAGATTCTTTATTTAGTAATATTATAAGATCAGGTTTTGCGACGCGATTAATTATCATAAACATTTTTAAAAACTTTTTTAACTTTCAATAGTGAAACAGAAATTTTTAAATAATGGTTTGCATATCACTTTTAGGTGTTTTTGCATTGATGATATACAAGTGCTGTTCACTGGATAATACTACACCACTGTATTTTATTCATGAATTTGGAGTGTTTGAGGTAATTAGATTTCATATTTTGTGTTGGGGAATTATAGGAATTGATTTTAGAAGACATTATATGATTGTGTCTCATTTAAGTTCCAGACAGAATGTTATGCATTTTTTATTTATTTATTTTTGTATGTTTTTTTCATTTAATTAATTATTGTTGTCACCATTTTAAATAATAACAATGTGGTTTCATTATTTATTCAATACTTATTAGATCTTAAGGATGTTTAAAAAGTGTTTTTTTTATCTTTTTAGAAAAAATCTTTTTAATATTTATAAGATCTTGATGATGTTGTGAATAATTTGATGATGATATTTATATTTTATGATTGATGATTTTATGGTTTGTTTGTAGCCCCTGAGGCAGCAGCTGTTGAGCTGCGAAACCCGGCCTGAGTCGGGCAATTTTATGAACACGTCTCTGCTTCAATAAAGAATATTGAAAAAGATCAAGGCATCTATCCTTTTGTGTTTACCTGTAGATGGCTGAGAGACAGGGTTTTATAGACATAATGTATTTGAACTGTGCACCTTCCACTGTGCACCTTCCACTGTCCATGTGACTGATGGACTGAAACAAGCATTTTATATATATAAGACCCGATATTCAGGCCAATACAGTACAGTGCGCTCCGGTTTCGATGCGGACTGGATGCTCAATTTTACCGGCGTCCAGTTTCTGAACCTGTGGCTATCAGCGGATTTGAGAACCGACGCTGGCAAAATTGAGCGTCGGCTGTCAAACTCGCTGACAGCTGTCGTTCCTGTCATAAAAGAGGCGCTAGGGACCTAGCGCCTCTTTTTATCGCGGGCCCTCATTTAAATACTGAATCGCGTGCACAGGAGAGTGCGACTTTTACTGAATCGGCCTGATAGGGTGCTGGCCAGTTAAGTAACTTAGCCGGATATGACTTATCCGGCTAAGTTACAAGATATATTTCATATATCTCACTACTTAGCCAGACAAGGTATATCCAGCTAAGTTAGACCAGCTCTATGGCTAGTCTAACTTATCCGATTAACTTAACTGGATAAGAGTGAATATCGCTACTTATCCAGTAAAATTAACCAGATAAGTAGCACAACCCTGATCTGTCCACTGCCCACCCACAAATTGACCGGCTAAACAATAGCCGGATAAGTCCTACTTAACCAGCTATCGAGCAATGAACATGCTTTCAATATTGGTCCCATAGACATTAGAATGGCTGAGTGGCTCATTGGGAGTGAAGTTTCAGGATTGACATTTGGCAGAACTAATAATGGGATTCTTATAACAGCAAGTTTAATATAAAAGTTTTGAGCTCTGTGGCCTCAGTCAAGTGACAAAATATTAAAGCAAAACACTATATATACTGGCATATTATTTAAGAACATAACATTCATAGTAAGATATTTGGGGAGTTTATCTAATAAATATGTACAGTGAAAACACATTTACATTAAAGGTTGTAATCATCAAACTATTAAAAACCCAGTAATTTTCTTTACATCAACTTCCTAGATTCTACAATATAACATGTTCATAGCCTGCATTGGAATCCATTAATTTGCGGAACTGTCAAAGGAAAGCTACAAGGGGTTTCCAATTTTTCAGCATTTCTTTTCTCTTATTTAATCCTAAGAACATAAGAAAATGCCATACTGGGTCAGACCAAGGGTCCATCAAGCCCAGCATCCTGTTTCCAACAGTGGCCAATCCAGGTCATAAGAACCTGGCAAGTACCCAAAAACTAAGTCTATTCCATGTTACCATTGCTAATGGCAGTGGCTATTCTCTAAGTGAACTTAATAGTAGGTAATTGACTTCTCCTCCAAGAACTTATCCAATCCTTTGTTAAACACAGCTATACTAACTGCACTGACCACATCCTCTGGTAACAAATTCCAGAGTCTAATTGTGCGTTGAGTAAAAAAGAACTTTCTCCGATTAGTTTTAAATGTGCCCCATGCTAACTTCATGGAGTGCCCCCTAGTCTTTCTACTATCCGAAAGAGTAAATAACCAATTCACATCTACCCGTTCTAGACCTGTATTTCATTTTGAGATTAGTGCCACTTTCAGTGTCTTCTGTGATTTCCATTCATTCAGTGGCATTTACCACAGAGAACAAGCCTACAATAACTCTTTCATCCAGCAATTGGAATATTCGTGTTTGCTTAAAGCAAACAACAAGGAATTTTGTCCCTCCTTAGAAAATGTCTTACCTAGCTGCCAATCCCAGAGGCAGAGTGTTGAGCTGCCCAGGGCTAATAGGACTTCGAACGGGACTGTCATAAGCATAAGATCCTCACTGTGTTCTCGGTAATGATTCTCTAATTCACTCTGCATCTACAGCCAGCAAATATTTCAGACAGGGGTCCATAACCTAGTACAGTATAAGCACAGTCCCAATTTCCTGAGGCATCCCAAGGAAGACCTGAAAAAGATTCTGCCACAAAGAATCTGAAATTCTGAGGCACTTCTCTGGCACATTTGGATACATTTGCATGTTAAATGTAAATTTGTATTTTATCTTATAAGAATAAAGATATTTTCTGATGGTTCTTGTATGTCTAGATTATTTATTTATTTTCAGGGAGGGATCTTAGAGATTGGCGCTGGGAAGGAAGGAGGAAGATAGTGAATGGGTAGAGAAGGGGATGGGGAGGAGAGGGAGAGGGACAGGGGTTGTCCTGGAGAAAGGAGATAGAGAAAGGATACTGGGGGAGGAGAGGCAGACGATGGAGGAGTAGCATAGTAAGTGGTGGCAGCAAAATACCAAAATGGTCCAGTCAGTCTGCTCAGCAGGTGTTTAGGGTTGTAATTGTCGCTTCCTGCTAGTTTACCCGCATGCCTTCTGTACAGAGTTGTAACTGCTCTTCCACACACGTTATTTCCATGCCAATCATTTCAATGCAATTTTAGGTTGAACCACTGCTCTCTGCATGTTACCCTAGTGTTTTTTCCCCCATCTTCTTGCCAATAAGGGATCATCTGTGGGTAATCTTGGGGATGGAGAGTTGTGGGGGGATTGAGGGGGCAGCAGGAGATAGGATCGCAAGCAGAGGGAACATAAGAACATAAGGTTTGTCAGACCTTGTCAGACCACAGGTCCATCAAATCTGGTATCTGTTTCCAACAGTGGCCAATCCAGGTCACAAGTATCTACCTAGGGGTAGATAGATTCCATACTGCTTATCCTGAAGATAAACAGCGGACGCCCACAAGTCTCCCTTAATAATGGTTTATGGACTTTTCCTCCAGGAACTTGTCCAAAACATTTTCTAAACCCAGCTACGCTAACAGCTTTTACTATATCCTCCGGCAACAAATTCCAAAGCTTAATTATGCATTGAGTAAAAAAAAATATATATTTTCCTATTTGTTTTAAATATACTACCTAGTAATTAACTTCCCTGCCCCTTGGTCTTAGTACTTTTTTAAAGGAGGTTCAGAGAAAGAAAAGAAGAATGTGAGGGGATCCCAGATTGGGGGGTGAGAGAATCAGGGGCAGGAAAGGGAGGATCTACTCCCTCACATACCTCCTTCCGATGTTGATTGTTTCTCTCACACATATTTATTTATTTGTTTATGTTTATTTATTTATTTATTTATTATTTATTTTTATAGGTGTTCGATTTACATATCACATCAGTTCACAAATTTGAGAGGTATGGGAAGGGAGTCCCTTCCTTTAGAAAGGTGCAGTGAATGATAGAGAAATGTCATAAAATGATATAGTAGCATTGTGGGTAAAAACAGTGCTAACATAGGCCTGGATTTATCAAAATGTGATAAGTATCATATAGCGATAGCAAAAGGAGTGTGGTTTATGCTAATAGACAGTTTATCACAATTGGCACTAATTACCTATGTGAAGAGCTAAGTTAGCAATAACATTTTCAGACTTTGTGATAAGTACCAGACCTGTTGTATATCCTGCAGACAATAAAAGAGAAAGAAAGAGAGAGAGAGAGAACCTAGCCGTAGTGTCTTTTCCCTAGATAGGTATTTGTATCCCTATGGGAGGCCCACTTAGTAACTCGAGGTGAGGTTTAGGTATTAGTGTAGGGGGTTAGGGGCCACTTTGCATTCAACATGAGATGTATGAAAGAACAGTGGTCTCTTGTGAAGATTTGATGACCTACGGAGAGAGGAAACTCACTCCAAGATGATATTTGTGCAAGGTTCTCTCCACCTAGCTTGATAGACACTCTACCTGGGTAACATCAAGCTAGGTGGAGAGAACATTGCACAAACCTCATCTTTGGGTGAGTTTCCTCTCTCCGTAGGTCATCAAATCTTCACAAGAGACCACTGTTCTGTTCATATGTCTCATGTTGAATGTCAAAGTGGCCCCTAATCCCCCACACTAATACCTAAACCTCACCTCGAGTTACTAGGTGGGCCTCCCATAGGGCTACAAATACCTATCTAGGGCAAGGACATTACAGCTAGGTTCTCTCTCTTTCTCTCTCTCTCACCTACTAACCCAGGCCTTTCAGGAGACATCACGCAATGCGCACAGCCGCGCGTATCCTCTAAAATCCTGGATCGGCACGCGCAAGGCTGCCGATTTTGGGCAGCCTGCGCGCACAGAGCCGCGCAGCCTGCCTCCCTTCCCTCCGAGGCTGCTCTGAAATCAGAGCAGCCTCGGAGGAAACTTCCTTTCGCCCTCCCCTCACCTTCCCCTCCCTTCCCCTACCTAACCCACCCCCCTGGCCCTATCTAAACCCCCCCTTACCTTTGTCCCTAGATTTATGCCTGCGAGAAGCAGACGTAAATCTACGCGCGCCAGCGGACTGCTGGCGCGCCATCTTCCGACCCGGGGGTTGGTCCGGAGGCCTGGACCACGCCCCCGGGCCAGCACCACGCCCCCGGTCCCGCCCCCAAAACGCCACGTCCCGCCCTCAAAACGCTGCGTCATCCGGTCCCGCCCCCGACACGCCCCCTTCAAAAAACCCCGGGACCTACGTGCGTCCCGGGGCTCTGTGCGCGTCGGCGGCCTATGCAAAATAGGCACGCCGGCGCGCAAGGCCCTGCTCGCGTAAATCCGGGCGGATTTACGCGAGCAGGGCTTTTAAAATCCACCCGTCAGCTTTACACTGTCTCTGCATCCAAATAACACAGAGAGAGAAGAATGGTTTCCAACTTCTTTACTGTTAGTTGTTTAGATGATTGAATTATATTTATACTTCAATTCACTTATTTCAAATCAATAAACAAAATAGTAAAAAATAGAATAAACTTGTGACTCCACTTCAATAGCAATGTCTCTATGTTTTAACTGGAAGCTTTTAAATTAACAATGATTTTCTTTTGTTCTTCGATATCTTTCTCAGTTGATGCAGATTAAAGTTAGTTTAAACTTCCATTTCTTCCCATTTTATTCCTCTTTTCTCTTCCCACTGCAGGTGGTTAGAAAATGTACATAGCCCCAATATTTAATTAGAATTGAGTCCCAGATTAAATTTTTTTTAATCATCAGTCTCCTTGAATTTTGACAACTCCACATACACACCAGAGGGGTACTTTGAACTGTCACTCTTTTGTATGTCTCCTCAATCCCTTGTGTGTCGGAGAAGACTATAGTGATAGGGGTATACTACCGTCCACCTGGCCAAAATGATGAGATGGACAGTGAAATGCTAAGAGAAATTAGGGAAGCTAACCAAATTGGTAGTGCAGTAATAATGGGAGATTTCAATTACCTATATACTATATAGATTTCAATTACCCCAATATTGGCTGAGTAAATTTATTTATTTATTTTTAGATTTTTATATACCGGTGTTCCTATATGAAATAAAGATAAATGTAACATCAGGACATGCTAAAGGGATAGAGTTCCTGTATGGAATAAATGACAGCTTTATGGAGCAATTGGTTCAGGAACCGATGACAGAGGGAGCTATTTTAGATCGAATACATAGTGGAGCACAGGATTTGACAAGAGAGATAATGGTGGTGGGGCCACTTCGCAATAATGATCATAACATGATCAAATCTGAATTAATGGCTGGAAGGGGAACTATAAGTAAATCCATGGCTTTAGTACTAAACTTTCAAAAGGGAAACTTTGATAAAATGAGAAAAATATTTAGAAAAAAAACTGAAAGGTGAAGCTACAAATGATAAGAGTATACAACAGGCATGGACATTGCTAAAATATTCCATCTTAAAAGCGCAGTCTAAATGTATTCCATACATTAAGAAAGATGGAAGGAATGCCAAACGATTGCCAATATGGTGAAAAGGTGAGGTGAAAGAGACTATTTTATCCAAAAGATCTTTCTTCAAAAATTCAAAGGATCCATCTGAAGAAGAAAAAGCATAAGCATTGGCAAGTAAAATGTAAAACACTGATAAGACAGGCTAAAAGAGAATTTAAAAAGATGTTAGTCAGAGAAGCAAATGCTCATAATAAAAACTTTTTTATATATATCCAAAACAGAAAGCTTTTAAGGGAGTCAGTTGGACTGTTAGATGATTAAGGGGTTAAAGGGGCACTTAAGGGAGATAAGGCCATCGCGGAAAGACTAAAATAATTCCTTGCTTCAGTGTTTACTGAAGAGGATGTTGGGGAGATACCCATTCCAGAGATGGTTTTCAATGGTGATTTAGATTAACTGACCAAAATCATGGTGAACCTGGAAGATGTAGTAGGCCAGATTGACAAATTGAACCATAGCAAATCACCTGGTCTGAATGGTATATATATCCCAGGATTCTGAAAGAACTCAAAAATGAAATTTCAGACCTATTACAAGTAATTTGTAACCTATCATTAAAATCATCTGTTGTATCTGAAGACTGGAAAGTGCCAACATAACCCCATTATATAGAAAGGGCTCCAGATGTGATCCGGGAAACTATAGTCTGGTGAGCCTGACTTCAGTGCCAGGAAAAATCGTGGAAACTATTATAAAGAATAAAATCACAGAACATAGAGACAGACATGATTTAATTGGACACAGCCAGCATGGATTTACCTAAGGGATGTCTTGCCTCACAAATTTGCTACATTTTTTGAAGGGGTGAATAAGCATGTAGATAAAGTTGAACCAGTAGTGTGGTGTATTTGGATTTTCAGAAGGCATTTGACAAAGTCCCTCATGAGAGGCTTCTAAGAAAACTAAAAAGGCATGGGATAGGAGGATATGTCCTTTTGTGAA